>NW_025934448.1:18133-158697 GCF_000764305.2 Hyalella azteca | reverse complement strand
GCTTGTGAGACGCTGAAGCTGCTTCGTCTTATCGCTTGTGAGACGCTGAAGCTGCTTCGTCTTATCGCTTGTGAGACGCTGAAGCTGTTTCGTCTTATCGCTTGTGAGACGCTGAAGCTGCTTCGTCTTATCGCTGGCTGCTGCGCGCTGGTTTTCTGCCTCCTGTGGGCAATATACACTCACTCACGTTACAAAAATTCAAGGCTTCTGCTGGTCCAGGAAATTTCTACCCAGGACCAGTATCGGCCAGACCCGCGGGAGAAGTAGGCGCCCTGCTGCTGGGGAAAGAGGACATTCCTCCGGGTGTGCTCACGGGTTCCATGAAGTCTTTCACTTGGGACTCGCTGGACGTGTTATGTCGTTACTTGAGTGCTCCAAGTTCAGCAAGTTATACCTTCCCGCTTCGTGGGTCTCTTGACGCATCGCCAAAAACGTATCTGAAACTGAAACGCTCAGGTGTTTCTGTTTCAGTGCTCAAGAAGTTGTAAACGTTCAGCGCTAAAAATTTTACTAAAATTTTTAGCATTGCAACTTCTTTTTAGTAAGGGCTGATTTTTCAACATTCTGTGCGAGATTTGTTCGTGCCTATTCTTACCTAAAGGGCTAGTATGCTGAAGTGTTTACTTAACTGCTTATAATTTTCGAACATTTAACAGAAATGAGATTTAAGTTCTGAACATTAACTAATATTCCATTTTTGTCAAGTGACTCCCTATACTGAGAACAAATATTTCCCTGCATTCACAATGTGAGTCTTCCCTGAAATTTAAAATTAGTTCAGTACAAAAGAAGAGACTAATTGCGAGCTGATGGTGCCGTATCAGTGAGGCCATCAGCATGTTGCTCAGTGCTGCGCGCCCGCTCCTCGGCGCAAGATGTAGCGTTCCGGTGGCCGGTCTGTGTGCTGTAAGGGCCCGAGCCTTGACAAGAGGAAAGACGCTTTCAGTTCAGCGGCAGGAACGATGTCTCCACTGCCACGGCGGTGCTGCCCTACAGCGACAAGGGCCCGCGCCCCCCGAGCTGAAGGACATCAGGCAAATTCCTGGGCCTAAGCCGTTGCCACTCCTCGGCAACACGCTCTACATGCTGAACAAGAAGAACGGTGAGCCAACTAGAGATTTTCTCCATAATTTACTGTCCTATTCCGCGGTGAAAGAATGAAAATAATGCTAAAAATGTACCTTTTACCCCACCATTCATAGAATGGTTGAAGTGGATACAATAATGTAAGGTGGGCAATTCATATGATTTCTCACGTCGGATTCGAGATTCACTTTAATTCTGAATTAGGGACCGAAACTTCCGAACATAAAATGTCTTATGTGCCCCCTCTTCCCATTTTATTTCATCACGAGCTTGTAACTACGAATCTAATTTATTCCCAGGTTTTGACCCTCAAGACTTCAGCGTATTCTGGAAGCAGCTGATGCAGGACTTTGGCCCGATTGTGAAGCTTAAAATTGTGAGCATGCCGCAGATGGTGGTGACCCTGAACCCTGATGACGTCCAGACCTTCCTCAGGCCTACGCCTGACCACCCCACGCGCTTTGGCTTCAACAGCGTCGCCAAGATCAGAAAGGAGGACAAGACCGGCCTCTTCAAGGACAACTACGGCCTCCTCACCGAGTGAGTCTCAGTGTAAAGTGGGACTGTAACGACGGCCTTCTTTCGGATTGTGCCTCACTGTAGGTAGGGACTGTAATGACTGCCTTCTTTCGGATTGAGACTCACTGTAGGTAGGCACTGTAACGACGACCTTCTTTCAGATTGAGCCTCACTGTAGGTAGGGACTGTAACGACGGCCTTCTTTCGGATTGAGCCTCGCTGTAGGTTGGGACTGTAACGACAGCATTCTTTCGGATTGAGACTCACTTTAGGTAGGGACTGTAACGACGGCCTTCTTTCGGATTGAGCCTCACTGTAGATAGTGACTGTAACGACGGCCTCCTCACGATGTGAGCCTCAATGTGGAGAGGGTCTGTAGGGTGTCACCTAAAAAAGCGTACAACTTTTTAAAACGAACTTTGCTAGTCTCGACAATATTTTTGTTAGAAATATATGTGGCATTACCATACAAAATTAATCCATATGACGCACATTTACTGGTGTCGCAAACAATATCAAATAAAAAACTAGAAATTTACTGATGACACAGCTGCTACATTTAATAACGAATTAAGTATCCAGTCATTATTTACTTGACGTACGTAAATCATTAGTTTTGAACACTCATCAAATGCTCCGGTTCGACTTACATACGTATTCACTATAGTCTATACTCTATAGCAACATGCAATGTAAATTTTATTTTTATTATATGCCTCAAATAACTAAAATTTGTCACGGCCGTTGAAATTCGAACAATTTCTTTTATGTTTCTCCGGAAAGACTGTTGACTGTCAACAGTATTTGACACGTCTCAATGTGCTTTTTAACTGTCTGTAGCAGTTACAGAATCTGCTCCTTATCAGTAGTTATCGCATAATTTTAATTCCGTTTAGTGCACTGTCGCTTCAGTGAAGTCGTTTACAGCACGTAATATTTTGACTCGATGCACAGTCACCTGATAGCCCTGATGATCATTCCGTACAGCGCGGCGACCATATGTTCTGTCGGTATCATCAGGGCGGTCTATCAGTTGTCTAGATGACTGAGAAACAAAGCCAGGCAGTACAAGTTCGCAAGTTTACGTAGACTAAGAGTAGATTGCTTATTACCGCTGGTGTCATCACTCCGTTTCATCGCTCCAAGCAAATCGACATGATTTCAACTTAGAAATTGGTTCCAAAGAATGCTTAAGCAGGTAAACAACGATATACCAACCATGACTTAAGGTTTGTGTTCAGAGTGAGGCGAAGTCATGAAGCAAGGTATTCGGTACCAAGTTGTAACATACTTGCACTGTCCTCAGCTCGGGCAGTTTATACTCTCGAGCTTCTAGTCTCTGTTAAGTATATCTGAGCCAGCACTCATTTTGAGGCAACGGGCGGTTTTCAGGTGGCCGAAGAATGGCCTGCGCTCGGCTAGAACTAAGTGGGTATTGTCGACCATTGACCATCTATTATTACTCGTCTAAATGAGTTGCACTTCACCGCAACACCCGTCGTTGACCGACAGGTGAATAATATATGACGTATCTTTCCTCCCCTATACCTCCCACTACGCCTTCATCGGGACTATTACTTGACGGGATTTTCACGCCGCATGTAAGCATGCTCGTCTATAACTAGTTTTTAGTGACAAATTTCTACAGCAAGGAGGTTGATCAAGAAATACATTGTATACTGATTAATGGAGTATAAAAAGTATGACCTATTGATATTTCGTAAAAAGGTAAAAGTCGCACAATTAACGAACATTGACGTTTAAACTTGCAGTTTTCTTCATCATAACTTTCAATACAAAGTTTACATATTTTATCATCTAATTGTAATCTCATTCACTAGTGGCGTGATGTTGAATCTAATTTGTGAAGAAGCACGTAGGGAGCAGCAAAGTCTGCCCGCAGAGTCCAAGGCCGTGCGACTTAAAAGTTAACAGGCGTCTTAGGAATACAATTCCTGCTGCTCTGGATATACCGGCGTACATGAATGAGACAACATTGAGCTCTCTTATAGCTCGCTGCAATTTAGTCTATAAGTAATATTGACCTCAAAATGGCAGATCATGGTGATATAAAGCGAATGAGTCAATATTACAACAAATGAGTATTTATAAGGCGCGTGTTGAGAGCCGCGAGACCTCTGACAGGATTGGCTGGTGTCTATAGGTTCTTCACTAATTTGGTTCATCTTTACTCTTATCGTAAATGAGTTGACAGTCTGAATTTTTCCATGCTTATGCAGCTATTTATTTTCACACGGTGGACATAAAAAGAAATAGATGAACTGATAAAGGAAAATAGAGTTATGATAGATAGAGTTATGTAATTAAGATAGAGTTATGATAGAGGAAACTTTAATAAACTTCAGTTATTAATGTTCATAAATATTGCGATTTTTATACTTATTAAAGTACTAATGGGTTATGCTTTTTATTTTTGAATGATTGATACAGCCGGCATATATTGATCAAGCATCTTATTGTAAATATTTGTCAGAAAAACTAGTTGAAAACCAGCGTGCTCACATGGGAGTGATAATACCGACGACTCACACTTCTGATGAAGACGTAAGAATGATGGGACGCATACGTCGTTAAAGTGCTTATACACGGGGCGATTAGTTAGGTCTACTTGGCGACGCAACTATTATTTGTGATGATTAACGTGTTCAGAGGCAAATAGCTGGTTCATTGCAGGCAGAGCAACTCAAGTTGTTTTAAAGCAGTCTAGTTCTAACTTCTAGTATGCTCAGTAGCGGACCGGCCGTCATACCGAGCAGCGAGCACAACTGCGTCGCTCTCTCTCGCCCACTATAGCGCGCACTGCTGTAGAGCACTCGCATGCCTCCACCGTGCACACCCTTACTCGACAATTCCCAAAGTCGCACTGACGCGGGCGCAGTGTACCGAAACACTTAACTCGTGTATAGGCTCTCAGCCTGCAAAACTGTAATAGACGCAACTAATCGTCCCGTGTATAATCACCTTTAATTACTCACCGTCTGTGGCGTTTTTCATACTCCTGTCTTAGAATGGGAGTGTCAGCACTGAAGAAATAGGCCCATGGCGTGTTGCCGATTTTGCTAGTTTTCGTGACATGATTTCACGAGGGATCCGTCCTTTTGAACCCGATCTTTCCATAACTGACGATTGATTGAGATAGCTGCTGGACTTATTGCAAGGCTCGTACGGTGCTAGGCATTTCAAGACTGAACATATATATGCTCCTGCATAGCTTCGTCTAGTCTGTTTTTGAAGATGTTCATACTCGGAGCTTCAACGATGCTATCAGGAAGGCTGTTCCACATGTCGGTGACTTGAAGCGATTCTTCTACTGAAAGAAGAATAATTATAAGTAGCCAATGAAAGTCATGATCGAACGTGTTAAGCCGATAGTTATTCCAACGAACTTGCTCCGTCCTGCCCAGATCTAACTGCTATGTAAGTCTAAGTACATCTCAACCTTCGCAATAGTATCCTCAATAATTGTGTATAAATTGTAAATCCGAATGTTATTGTTCCTACTTTTTGGGTCATAGTAAATAGTCATGTTTGTATTGGTGTTTGAAAGGTCGTTTTTAGCGCATTTTCTCATTTATTGAAAAAATGTTGCTATTGTGCTCGCCATGTCCGTCTGTTTGCCTGACCGTCCGTCCGTGATTTCATGTTTTCGTCAACGAGAAAATGCGCTCTCTGTCATTCACTGCATGGTGAGTATCCAGTTATATTTTTTGTGTTTCATCTTACACGTTGCCAGTGAAAGGAAGATAAAGCGTCTATCTGTCCACGCCTTTACTCGAAACAGTTATAACTGACCGAAATACCGTGCGGCATGACCAGTACGCCAGGAACACTAAGCACTAGAGTGCTTGTTGTCTGACGAGGGTGAATTTCTGAACGAGATGGTGTTGATAAGGTGGCTCGCTTTCGATCGGCCTGAGCCAATTAGTTATAGTCGACCGACGTTCATTCCTCGGCCATTTGAAGGTCACTCGTTGCCTCAAAATCCGTACTAGATCAGATGTATTGCAAAGACTACAAGCTCTAGAGTAGCAACTTCCCATTTTAGGAGGAAGCAAGGAATGTACACCGTGGAATACCTCGCTCTCAGCCTTCGCCTCACTACGCTCAGAGTTCTAACACAACGCGCCTTAGTAGAAATACTTTCCAGTAGCGGAAGATTAGCTTGCTAGAACTATGATGAAAAGTGAATTACTGGCAATTATCATTTGCAATCAAGTGCACTGGTACACTTAAGTCAAGTGATCGTCTAAACATGTTTAAAAATTTATAAAAAAAGTACCTATCGCTAGTATGAAGAAATATAAATGAAATGAAATCCAGGGTTGAACTGTGACAAGATAAATAATAATTCTGAAGTGCAGCAATTGTTCAAGCACGCAGCATGCCCAGCATCTAATCACCCACACCCCCTCCCCTCCCCCCAGGAATGGCCCTCGCTGGTGGCATCTCCGCCGCCGCGTGCAGGCGCCGCTGCTGCGCCCCAAGAACGTCGCCATGTACCTGCCTGCTGTGGACGGCGTCGCCTGCAAGTTCATGGACAGGTGACGGTGGACGGGTGGACAGGTGACGGGGGACGGGTGGACAGGTGACGGGGGACGGGTGGACAGGTGACGGTGGACGGGTGGACAGGTGACGGTGGACGGGTGGACAGGTAACGGTGGACGGGTGGCAGGTGACAGGGGACGGGTGGACAGGTGACGTTGGACGGGTGGCAGCATGGACAGGTGACGGTGGACAGGTGGCAGCGTTGATAGGTGACGTTGGACGGGTGGACTGGTGGCAGAGTTGACAGGTGACGGTGGACGGGTGGCAGCGTGTACTAGTAACGGTGGACAGGTGACGGTGGACGGGTGATAGATTCTACTGCGGAACACAGGATAGATTCTACTGCCAAAATCAAAACATCAGAAAGAAATTACACAGTTAAAAAAATCAGTTATGGGAAGGGCGAATCTATCGTAATCAAAGGAACAGGGCAGTTCCAAAAATTTCCGCACCGGCCATCACAATCTACGCGGAAGTGAAGAAGAACAAACAGGACTCAATGTCAAACGCAACAATTTTTAGGCCTACAGAAGCAAGTAGATCAGATTCAACAACAAATGCAGCAGCTGTTGATATTAAACGAACAACAGCAGAAATCACAGCAAAAAATGCAACAACTGCTGAGCCAGAGACCCCTGGCAGTGCAGTGTTACAGCAACTAAGAACGCAAAGAAAGGAAGAGTCCAGCTGGCATCGCGATAGCCAACATCGAGGGGCTCTTTCCAAGAAGAAAACGCCACAAGATCGGCGTACTTGAAGAAATTGCTGAGACAGAAGGAATAATCATGCTTGCCTTAACCGAGTCACACCTAAGAGAGGATATCCAAGATGGAGAAATCGAGGTGAAATGCTTTCAACATTACCGAACAGACCGAAAAGAAGGGAGAAGAAAAGGAGGCGTTATAGTTTACCTCAAAAACTTCATAGCGGCGTAAACAATTCACTTGCATTTACGCTCCAATGGATATGTGGCACATGTTATACTATACATCTCCCATCTCCATCTGTGCATAGCTATCGTATACTGACCGCCTGACTGCCCGCCTGAAAAATTTAATGAAACTCTCGATAGAATAGAAACAGAGGTGGCCAACTTAGGTGAACCTTCCCCAATATTGTGGTTGCGGATGATTTTAACCTAACCCACATACTATGGCCAAACTTGGACTGTTTAGAACGGCGCAGAAATCAGGCCAGAAACCAGGCAACACAACTACTTCGATTCGCAAGGGAGCACTTGCTAAGTCAACAGGTTCTGGTGCCAACAAGAGAACATAATATCCTGGATCTATTCTTCACCAGCAATGAAGAACTGATTGCTGATATTCGTGTTGAGGAGACCACACTGTCAGACCATCGACTAGTGGCGGTCAAGACAACAATTGAGAGGGGAACCCAGCCAAGACCTACACCTCTAGAGGGGCTAGCTGGGCTAAATTTTCATCATCAAAGAACAGACTGGGAGGCCATTGGGAACGAACTCCTTGTAATTTACTAGATCTGAGTTCCTGGAATTAAACGCCGAAACAATGTACAACAAACTGTGCCAAATATTACTGCAGGTATGCGTGCGTCGCACGCCGGGAAAAACGACCCCCAAACGCCACATAATTCCGAGGGACAGACGGATCCTCATGAGAAAACGAGCGAGCTTGAACAACCAGATAACGGCCGCCTCCAGGAATATGGAGATGCGGAGGCTGGAACATCTAAAGGAGAAAATTGAGGAAACTGAACGACAGTTGCAGGACTCACACGAGGCCGAGCAACAAATTGCAGAGGCGCCACCGGTGTCTGCCATTCGAGAGAATCACAAATATTTCCACAAATATCCCCAGTCAAAGGCCAAAATCAGAGCCTCAGTGGGGCCTCTGAAAAATAACGGTGTCCTTGTTGGAGACGACCAGGGCATGTGCGAACTTCTGGGAGCGCAATTTGAAAAGGTATTCAGCGAACCCCGATACTGAAGACAGGAGAACGAAATTGGTGTCTTTCAAGAACTTCCGCGGTGAGATTTCAATCCCTGCGGGAAGGACCACTTTCCGTGGCAGGGCCAAGGCTGTTCAACGTCCTACCAAGATATCTAAGAGAGGGGGAGTTCACTCTGGAGACCTTCAAGAGACAACTGGACGTGTTCCTGTGCACAATCCTAGATTGACCTCCCCTGCAACACTACCAGCGGCGAGAAGCAAGCAACAGCATCGTGCATCAGGTGGCCCAAATGAGGGCGGATGAACAATTGGTAATTAGAGGCGGCGATCCATCGTGGCCTGGGACTGCTACGTCCGAAACAAATACCAAGATACCAAGGTGGGAGCGTGGACAGGGGACGGTGGACGGGTGGCCGCGTGGACAAGTGACGGTGGACGGGTGGCAGCGTGTACAGGTGACGTTGGACGGGTGGCAGCGTTGATAGGTGACGGTGGACGGGTGGCAGCGTGGACAGCTTATAGTGGACGGGTGATGGCACAGACAGGTGGCGGTCTGGACGGGTGATGGCACAGACAAGTGGCGGAATGGACAGGTGACAGTGGACGGGTGATGGCACAGACAGGTGGCGGTATGGACAGGTGACGGTGGACGGGTGATGGCACAGACAGGTGGCGGTGTGGACAGGTGACAGTGGACGGGTGATGGCACAGACAGGTGATGGCACAGACAGGTGACAGTGGACGGGTGATGGCACAGACAGGAGGCGGTATGGACAGGTGACGGTGGACGGGTGATGGCACAGACAGGTGGCGGTATGGACAGGTGACAGTGGACGGGTGATTGGTGGACGGGTGATGGCACAGACAGGTGGCGGTATGGACAGGTGACGGTGGACGGGTGATGGCACAGACAGGTGGCGGTATGGACAGGTGACGGTACACGGATGTTTGCGTGTACAGGTGACGGTGGACGGGTGACGGTGGACGGTGGTCGCGTATACAGGTGACGGTGGACGGTGGTCGCATGGACTGGTGACGGTGGACGGGTGGCAGCATGGACAGTGGACAGGTGACCCAGCAGGCATCTGACGTTGAAACAACGTTGAATATTGGTTGATTTCGGGTTGAAATGTTGAACAACCAATTTTAAAATGTTTTAAATGTTTTCCCAACAAACTGCTGTGTCAGGCTGTCTATTCAGTGACCGCCTGATGTATGTTCGTCTTTCCGTTTATTGGTGGGACGACTTAATTTAGAACTTACTGGGGTTTCCAGAGTTCTTATTAGTGTCCATATGCTATAGCAGGAGAATGATGAGAGTGACAACTCTATATTAGTAATTATTAAATATACAGGCGATACAGGCGAGTACTGAAGGTACGATGAGTTACTATTACAGTAGTTGAGAAGGTAGAGTTAACGACACCGTCTCACATGAGACGAGTGAGTATCTGAGCCGATAGACGTCGTGGACGCGTCTGATGTTAGGCTGCGAATGGACTGCAGCTAAGAAGCTTGGCTTTTACTTAAAGTAGTGCAGGTTCTGAAGCTAGCTGGCGAGACTGAGACCACATGGTTTAGGAAGGAACTAAAATAAGATGCAAGCTGGGCAAAAGTCTTCAGTGGAATAATCGGCATACAAGATGGAGTTACAACGTAGAATTCGGTCTACATTTCAAGAAAGTCGGATTATTGAACTAAGTGATTTGAGTATGATCGCTTCACGATTTTCTACATTAATGACTGGTGGTAAGCTTGAAGAGCTTATAGAGACGCTTACTACAATGGCGTCGCGGAAGATGGCGTGAAGAATACTACCAACAGCGTGGGTGGTGACGTATGCACAGAGCTGGGCAGCGCTACTTTAAAATTTAGCGGCCGCTAACGCGTGCTCTAAATGTAGCGGGCGCTACCGCTACCGCTACCGCTACAATTGCTTAAATGTAGCGCCGCTACCGCTGCCGCTACTGAAAATTTGGCGGCCGCTACATGTTGCGCACTCACTGCCCACCTCTGCGTATGCAACAAGTCGCCTGACAGATGTGCAGGACCTGCCTCTGCGGAGGTCATCCCTCATCCTTGGTCTCATCTCTTTCGCTTCTGGAATGACCAATTTCTTTGAGGCACTATTACCATAAACTTATGTTAGAGAATAAAGCATTTGGCTGCTCTGCAAACCAAGTTTCAACATGAATTTGATGCTTGATATAGCCTAGATATCCGCAGATGCCATGTTGCATGAACGGTTGTTGCTTGAGAACAGCGCCCTGCGTTTCTAACATTCAATCGAAGGCTCTTGTGAGAATTTGTAATAAAACGTCGGTACAGGATCGTTCTGGTGCGTTGTCATATTCTTTTCATATAATTTTAAGTTATGTCCGTCGTCTTTCGAACTCATGTTCAACAAACAAACTCCTTGACCTATGTAATAGCATCTCTCAGTGTTTGGTACCTTCAAGACGCAGTCAATAGGTAGAATTTAGGAGAATCAAGTCATCAACAGAAAAATACTGATGTAAAATCGCGTTTCGTCACACAAGAATGAAAGTTGTGATCTAGAAATGAGCAGCCGTATAATTCTCTGGAAAAATATACAAACGTGGCATAAATACTTAAGAGACTAGAAATGGAAAGTTACAACAATAACGATGTTTATATTTGCTACCACACATTCATAACCAGTCAATATACCACCGAATATTAATAGCCTAGTCGCGCAATGCACTCCACCAAATAGATGATTATAGTGGGCATTTTGTGCTGGGACGTCTTATCTTAATACCCGCAGTATTGTTTTGGATCAGTAGACATTCGCAACTTTAAACAGTCATTCGAAAAAAGTTACACGCATAGCCAATATTGCAACAGAAAGGATTCTCCAGATCGACTTGACTGTCTTGCAATCAATTTTAAGGCGTTATTCCTCGTTAATTATTTCCTATACTTTGCCTCATGCCAGGAGAATTTCTTACACTAATTTTCATGGAAAAACTTGCCTCCTATCTCTGGATTTCGACTTCCACTAACGAATGAATTTTAATAGCATCGTCGTCTCCGACGACGAACAAAAGCAGCATCATCGTCCCAGCTTCATGCTCCACATCGTCGCTTTTATTCCGTGACGAATGGGGCGGTGGCTCCATTTAAGTTTGAATGCACTCTATTTATGGGCGATACCCACACAGAGTAGATTGTTTATATGAGTACAATTATTAATGAATAACCGGAAAATGCATTATAATTTTCAAGGAGCTGAACAATTCTTAGATGACGTTGCTAGATTAAAAGGCAGATTTAGCAAATAATATATTAACGACGTTTCGAATGTAGCAACATTCACTTTCAAATAAAGAGAAGCATTGAATTGTGAAATTCTGTTGGACATATACATACATAATACACGGAAATAGGATACTTATGTCCAACAGAATTTCACTATTCAATGCATCTCTTAAAACTTGAATATAAATGTTGCTACATTCGAAACGTCGTCATTTGCTAAATCTGCCTTTTGATCTACAAACGTCATCTAAAGAATTGTTGGACTCCTTGAAAATTATAATGCATTTTCTGGTCATTATTAATTGTACGCATATAAACAAGAAAATTCTGCCATCTGAAGAAGAGATTGTATATACATTTTACCGTCAACTATCGCCAAGTTAGTACCCGCTTGGCTACGCGATTGTCAGTTATGTAAATAATAATTTTAGGTAAATTAATAATTTTTAGAGTGACCATCTGACCTTTAAGATTTAGAGTTCTGTAAATTTAATTAGCTGTCCTAGAGATGTTTTAATGCTGGCTTTAATCCATTGCTATCCTTAAAGTAATCAAAACTACTTTGAATGAAAATTTTTAAATGTATGCTCTACCATACTATTTTTGAAATTTTCTTATGACCCTCTTATGATAAAGATTATGCTATAAAGCTTTGAAACTTAAAAGGCATATATTTTTACAGACGTGTTTAAGATGATTTATGCCCATTGATTTGAAAATGGTCTACGTAATTTTGGGAATATTTTTACATCTATGCTTGCATTTCACATTTTCTAAATTCTCATATGACCTTCGAATGATCAGTTCTTTAGTATGTACTTAGAGTTAAATTAATGAGTTTCTTATTCAAGGGACTAATGCTGCAATCATGCTTATATAGTGTCCGCCGGTGATGGCCGGTGGTGTCCGCCGGTGATGGCCGGTGGTGTCCGCCGGTGATGGCCGGTGGTGTCCGCCGGTGATGGTCGGTGGTGTCCGCCGGTGATGGTCGGTGGTGTCCGCCGGTGATGACCGGTGGTGTCCGCCGGTGATGGCCGGTAGTGTCCGCCGGTGATGGCCGGTGGTGTCCGCCGGTGATGGTCGGTGGTGTCCGCCGGTGATGGTCATTAGTGTCCCTCGGTAATGGTAGTTAGCTTCGGTCTTGTGAGCACCGATGGTTCCAGTGAGTACCTACCCATCCAGTGGACGGTGCAGGTGTCCTACCCTCGATAGCATCGAGCAACTGCCTGGCCATAAGGAGCAAGGCTTGTCTGCACGATGTGTAGGCTGTCGTGCGCTGACAACTTATAGGTATCTAGGGGGCAAGGCTTGTCTGTACGATGTGTAGGCTGTCGTGCGCTGACAACTTATAGGTATAGGGAGCACGGCTTATCTGCACGATGTGTAGGCTGTCGTGCGCTGCCAACTTATAGGTATAGGGAGCAAGGCTTGTCTGCACGATGTGTAGGCTGACGGGCGCTGACAACTTATAGGTATAGGGAGCAAGGCTTGTCTGCATCTTGGCTGTTATGTTATTTGTCTTGGCTGTTATGTTATTTGTCTTGGCTGTTATGTTATTTGTCTTGGCTTTTATGTTATTTGTCTTGGCTGTTATGTTATTTGTCTTGGCTGTTATGTTATTTGTCTTGGCCGTTGTTATGTTATTTGTCTTGGCTGTTGTTATGTTTTTTGTCTTGGCTGTTATAATATTTGTCTTGGCTGTTGTTATGTTTTTTGTCTTGGCTTTTGTTTTGTTATTTTTCTGACTGTTATGTTATTTGTCTTGGCTGTAGTTATATTATTTGTCTTCGCTGTTATGTTATTTGTCTTGGCTGCTATGTTATCTGTCTTGGCTGTTGTTATGTTATTTGTCTTGCCTGTTATGTTATTTGTCATGGCTGTTGTTATGTTATTTGTCTTGGCTGATATGTTATTTGTCTTGGCTGTTGTTATGTTACTTGTCTTGGATGTTATGTTATTTGTCTTGGCTGTTGTTGTGTTATTTGTCTTGGATGTTATGTCATTTGTCTTGGCTGTTGTTATGTTTTTTGTCTTGCCTGTTATGTTATTTGTCATGGCTGTTGTTATGTTATTTGTCTTGGCTTATATGTTATTTGTCTTGGCTGTTGTTATGTTACTTGTCTTGGCTGTTATGTTATTTGTCTTGGCTGTTGTTGTGTTATTTGTCTTGGCTGTTATGTTATCTGTCATGGCTGTTGTTATGTTATTTGTCTTGCCTGTTATGTAATTTGTCATGGCTGTTGTTATGTTATTTGACTTGGCTGATATGTTATTTGTCTTGGCTGTTGTTATGTTACTTGTCTTGGATGTTATGTCATTTGTCTTGGCTGTTGTTATGTTATTTGTCTTGGCTGTTTTTATGTTACTTGTCTTGGCTGATATGTTATTTGTCTTGGCTGTTGTTATGTTACTTGTCTTGGCTGTTATGTCATTTGTCTTGGCTATTGTTATGTTACTTGTCTTGGATGTTATGTTATTTATCTTGGCTGATATGTTATCTGTCTTGGCTGTTGTTATGTTATTTGTGTTGGCTGTTATGTTATTTGTCTTGGCTGTTATCTTATTTGCCTTGGTTGTTGTCATGTTATTTGTCTTGGCTGTTGTGTTATTTGTCTTGGCTGTTATGTTATTTGTCCTGCCTGTTGTTATGTCATTTGTCTTGCCTGTTGTTATGTTATTTGTCTTGCCTGTTGTTATGTTATTTGTCTTGGCTGTTGTTATGTTATTTGTCTTGGCTGTTGTTATGTTATTTATCTTGGTTGTTGTTATGTTACTTATCCTGACTCTCATTTATCCTGGCTGTCATTTATCCTGACTGTCATTTATCCTACTCTCATTTATTCAGATTGTCATTTATTCTGACTTTCATTTATTCTGTTTGTCATTTATCCTGACTCTCATTTGTTCAGACTGTCATTTACCCTGACTGTTATTTATCCTGACTGTTATTTATCCTATCCTGACTGTTACTCATTCTGTCTTATTCATGTTGGAAAGTAATTCCGAATTGACTGTAAGATTTAGTTCATTGAATTTTTAAAGTTACAAATTGAAATACTAAACAAAACAGTGAGATGATTCAATATATAATGTCAATTATCCTCTATTATAGTATTGTTTGGGGGCCTCCTTATAATATATATGCAATAAAGTTTACATGTACATTATCAATTATAAATACATTATAGTTTGATTGGAAAGGACTAAAAATTAAAGTTTCTCTAGAAATATTACTGCGCAGATAACTCCAACGCGTCGCCAATAAAAATGTCTTTCTGTTCTGGCGATAACGTAATAACGTAACAGGATGACGGGCGTCAGGAGGGATTGGCTTGGAAGCGTAACTAAATTGTATAGAGCCTGCCTCTACTTGCGTGTTCTGGGACTCTAACATTTTCGCGAGCATTTCTGTAACAAGTATCCAACAAACCACATCCGACAAACTTTTCGGCCCAACTCGTCTTGTTACCGTTGTTACTTGTAACGCTTCCTCCGCCCGTCCTCCTGATGCTATACTTGTAACGCTTCCTCCGCCCGTCCTCCTGATGCTATACTTGTAACGCTTTGTCTTGGCTGTTGTTATGTTATTTGTCTTGGCTGTTGTTATGTCATTTGTCTTGGCTGTTATGTTATTTGTCTTGGCTGTTGTTATGTTATTTTTCTTGGCTGTTGTTTTGTTATTTTTCTTGGCTATTGTTACGTTATTTCTTGGCTGTTATGTTATATATCTTGGCTGTTGTTATGTCATTTGTCTTGCTGTTCTGTTATTTGTCTTGGCTGTTGTTATGTTATTTTCCTTGGCTGTTTTTATTTAATTTGACATGGCTGTTGTTCTGTTATTTGTCTTGGCTGCTGTTTTTTATTTTTCTTTGCTGTTTTTATGTTATTTGTCATGGCTGTTGTTCTATTATTTGTCTTGGCTGTTGTTCTGTTATTTGTCTTGACTGTTATTTATATTGGCTGTTGTTATTTGTCTTGGCTGTTCTGTTATTATTCTGGCGTTTATTCATGTTGGAAATTAATTCTGAATTGAGTGTAAGATTTAGTTCATTTTAGTTTTAGTTCATTGTCTTTCTGTTCTGGCGATAACGTAATAACGTAACAGGATGACGGGCGTCAAGAGGGATTGGCTTGGAAACGTAACTAAACTATACAGAACCTGCCTCTACTTGCGTGTTATGGGGCATTAACATTTTCGCGAGCATTTCTGTAACAAGTATCCAATAAACCTCATTCGACAAACTTTTCGGCCCAACTCGTCTTGTTACCGTTGTTATTTGTAACGCTTCCTCCGCCCGTCCTCCTGATGCTATACTTGTAACGCTGCCACCGCCCGTCCTCCTGATGCTATACTTGTAACGCCTCTTCCGCCCTGGTTCCCGATGCTCAGTATTGCGCTGGAGGCCATACAAGAGGCGGAGGCCCGACTGGAGGAGGCCAAGGCTCTGGGGGAGCCTGACCGCCAGCTGACCATCATGGAGACGTTCCTGAGGACGGATGGTCTCAGCCGCAGCGAGGTGGCCACCATGATACTTGACCTCATCATGGGGGGCATCGAGACGGTGGGTGTTGCGCTTGATAAGTAATATAACGTACATGATACAATGTTGGAACTTGAACATAATAACTTGTGAACATGACGGACAACATTCATACTTCCACGTTATACCTCCTACAACTGGTGAACATAACTGTCAACATTCATTCTAGTGATACTATGAAGTTATAACTCGTACAACTGGTGAACATAACGAACAACATATGTACAGTGGTTAGACAAAATAAGGGAAACGCCTGAGAAATCCATAATATATATATAGTAGGGTGTACTTACGCGTCTTTCGGTAGGTAATTACCGCCTCAATTCTCCAAGGTATTGATTCATGTAAATTTTGGATTGTTTTCAAAGGAATTTTAACTCATTCATCAGTCAAAACTCCCTCCATCTCTTTCAATGACGATGGCGGCGAAAAACGACTTCTGACTTGCATCTCTAAAATCGATCATTAAGGGGAGCGTCTTTGTCCAAAATCGAAAATTTTGGCTTTTCCGCTTTTTATGCTTCTCTTACAGTTTACATTCTGCCGCGTCTGACGGTATCAAAACCATCTCTGTACGTTGATTTTGATTTATGCGTTCACGGCAGATCGCGAAAGAGTTGCACTGCGTGAACCCTTTAACAAATACCTGCCAACGGAAATTCGAGCCACGCACATATTAGTGTACTCTCTCAGCCTCGGGCTTCAGTTATACCCGAGCTGTCATGGGGAAGGTGTTCATGCCGTCGTTCTCTGCATCGATGACTCGCTTCGGAGTGAAATAACACGTAACTTGAGTATCTTGGCTACGAGAAATATCTTTATATAGCGCGCGCGCCGTCAGAAGGGGTTTTTCAGCTGTCCCGATACCTCCAACCGCTCTCAGTGCAAACCTATCTCCTCCTAAAGTTTTGAATCTACAGCAATGAGACATATACCATTCGATTAGCAACAAAAAGATCGACAAATTTGCGCTGGCTTTTTTTTCTAATTTCGTGATAGTTTGGATTTTATCTTGCGAAAAGGGGGGTTGGGGGGGGGGGGTAAAATCGAAAATTTTACGAAAAAAGCTCCCACACCCACAAAAAAATGAATTAAAAAAAACGCCTTCGCATATTTGAAGATATGGTCTTTACGCATCGAATGATATGTATCTCGATGTTGTAGCTTGAAAATCCTAGGAGAAGATAGATTCCTACAGTACCTCCTTTTTTGGCCGTTTTCTAAGAATCTCACGATCTCGATGTTGTAGCTTGAAAATCCTAGGAGAAGATAGTTTTCATATACAGTACCACCTTTTTTGGCCGTTTTCTAAGAATCTCGCGTTTTCTTTGATTTTTTCGGTAAGTTTACATGGAAAAAAAGTCTTAAAATTTCGTTTTACATACGTGTATCAAATTTCGAAGTGATCCGTCCGTAAATAAAAAAGTTTTTTTCGGACCAAGACGCTCCCCTTAATGCTATATACTATTCAGGTCTAATGCTTGTGGTGACCAAATGCTCAACTTCATTATAATATTCCTCGTGCCATTTTATAACAATTCCAGCTGTATAGATTGGGGCCTTATCATGTTGACAGATGGTGGTCCTCTCCGGAAACATTTTTGAACCATTGGATGAATTTGGTCCTTCAAAATTCCTAAATAGTCACTGCTGTAGATTCTTCCATAAAGAGAAATCAATGGTCTGCCGGATTTCCAAGAAATAGCACCCCAGATCATCACAGATCCCCGGCAATGTTTTACGGTTGGGAGGCAGTCGGGATTAAATGACTCGTTTGGCTGTCTCCAAACATAAACGTCAGAGAAAATCACATTTTTTCACTGCTCGAGGGACCTATTCTGGAGGTTTTTGCATCACTCTAAACGCTTTGATGCATTTGTATTTGAAACCAGTAGTTTTTTAATTACAGCTCTTCTATAACATCTAGATCGTCGCAGCTGTCGCAGGACAGTCTTCACGGAAACTGGGTTCTGTAGAGGTCCATTGTAGTCTGCAGTAAAATAAACAGACGTGGTTTTTCGATCGTCCATAACAATTAATTTAGGTACCGACGGTCTCTCTCTGACAATTTAGACTTCCGGCCAGACCTATGCTTTGCTAAGGACATTTTTCTTTCAATTTCAATAGCAGTCATTACTTTTGCGACAGTATCTCTAGAAACGTCAAGCATTCAGGAAGTTTCTGTCACACTAGCTACTGCCATTCGAGCACCAACAACTTGATTCTTAACATCAGAGAGGTTTGCCATTTTTAACTAAAAATATCTGTGCAAGAATAAATATCAGTTAGCAGCAAAAATATATAATATAATATGAAAATATGTCACGTTTATTGTCATTATTTATAACATGCTCGAAAATTACGATATCAAAATTTCAGGCGTTTCCCTTATTTTGTCCACCACTATATTATGATGTTATAACTCCTACAACTGGCGAGCATAACGAACAACATACTTGAGTTGAACGTGCCATGTGTTCATGAGGTGTCTTAAAGAGACTCGTACAATAATTTGCATTGAAGCTCACTTGGAAGTTCATAAGGGTTATGCAGCGACGCCTTCCACTTCCACTTGATGCAGTGACGCCTTCCACATGCTGGAGCGATGCCTTCCACTTGATGCAGCGACGCCTTCCACATGCTGGAGCGATGCCTTCCACCTGGCCGTTATTCTTATAAGTCACCATGCCCCTATGCATGGCGTCAGCTGCTCTTATTCTTATAAGTCACCATGCCTCTATGCCTGGCGTCAGCTGCTCACAGTGTGCCCTGCTGCAGACGTCGCTGTCGGTGGGCTACGCGCTCTACCTGCTCGCCCGCAACCCTGAGGCGCAGCGCCGCCTGCAGCAGCAGGTGGACGCCGTCGTCAGGAGGGACGAGCCCCTCAAGCCTGAGCACCTCGCCGCCCTCGACTGTGTCGTTCACGTTATCAAGGAGACCCTCAGGTGCCGTGCCCTCTGCTTTGTATGTAACATTGTGTCATGGCAGCTCCGGTCCTCTGCCTTGTACATGTAACATTGAGCCATGGTAGCTCCGGTCCTCTGCCTTGTGTATGTAACATTGTGCCATGGTAGCTCCGGTCCTCTGCCTTGTATATGTAACATTGAGCCATGGTAGCTCCGGTCCTCTGCCTTGTATATGTAACATTGTGCCATTGTAGCTCCGGTCCTCTGCCTTGTATATGTAACATTGAGCCATGGTAGCTCCGGTCCTCTGCCTTGTATATGTAACATTGAGCCGTGGTAGCTCCGGTCCTCTGCCTTGTATATGTAACATTGAGCCATGGTAGCTCCGGTCCTCTGCCTTGTATATGTAACATTGTGCCGTGGTAGCTCCTGCTCTCTGTACCTTATGTAGCCTGCAGCGGTGGCTGCTCCTGCCTTCTGTCCCTCATGTAACTTGGAGCGGGGGTAGCCCTTGAAAACTGATAAGGAATTACTTATTTTTATAACTTTAATTAGTTAGCATTGAAATGTTGGTTATCCATGATTCTGACATATTTCAAAGTAGTCAGTAAGATTGAAGAAAATTTTTATGTGCTGTGCAAGAATGTGCTGATAAAAGTGTACAGGCAAATTGCTTAAATTCCACAGAATATCATAGGAGTTTTTTTATCCATGTTGATTGCCTCGTTTTTGGCAGGCTCTACCCGGTGGCGTTCGCCAACGCCCGCCTGCTAACCCGCGACGCGGTGCTGTCGGGCTACAGGGTGCCTGCTGGCGTGAGTGTCGGGCTACAGGGTGCCTGCTGGTGTGAGTGTCGGGCTACAGGGTGCCTGCTGGTGTGACTGTCGGGCTACAGGGTGCCTGCTGGTGTTCCTGCTGGTGTGAGTGTCGGGCTACAGGGTGCCTGCTGGTGTGAGTGTCGGGCTACAGGGTGCCTGCTGGTGTGAGTGTCGGGCTACAGGGTGCCGGTGCTGCGGCAGTTGGCAGCATCAGCCGAGTGTTGCCGTTTATTGCTATGGTTGGTGTTGCTCTTGCTGGTACTGTGTCTGAGTGCGTTGTCTGAGGCTGAGAAAGACTGTAATTAAACTCTCCTGCCTGTCTTAGTTTGAAGTTGCTCATATCATAGAGCGTCGATGTCATCAATGTGTAAATAAGTGGAACATCTCACAATACTGTCTGTTGCGTGGTATTGCCTAACTTCAAGTGATGGTAACTCTTCTTGCTAGGTGTTCAGGTACGTGGTTAAGTCGGCCGTTTAGCCCGTATTTCCACTTACACTTCATTGCTTCTCACATATCCCCACCGTCACTGCAGACGTTCGTACTCGGCTTGAGCGGCCTGGTGTCGCGGATGGAGGAACACTTCCCGCGGCCCCTGGAGTTCCTGCCGGAGCGGTGGCAGCGCGACCGCCCCTACGGCGCCATCCATCCCTTCGCGTCGCTGCCCTTCTCCCACGGCACCAGGATGTGCATCGGCAAGCGTCTGGCCGAGCAGGAGATGTACGTCTTCCTAATAAGGGTAAGATTCGCTGTTAATAAGAACATGTGTAACATGAAATATTCTCAGCCGTTTGGATGAAGAACTTTTCGAGACCTGTCCTCATACGTCTAAAAAGTCTTTTCTTCATTAGGATGGGGCGTAGTCTTCATTTTAAACAAGCGAGTTCTAGTTAACTTGCGTCAGGCTGAGGCAGTCTACTTGTCACAGCAGGACAGGCGAGACCAGGCGATAAATAATAGAGTTGAGAGTAGCGTGTGCGGGTGCGTCGGCCTGGTCCAAGAAACAGAATAATGCTACCATAATAATTTATCTGTAGTATTATATCATGACGCGTCATCATGTCGTGACGCGTCATGTCACCACAGGTGCTCAGCAATATGCGGTCTTGGGTTTACCTGCGTTGCGTTGCTGTATCATTGCCAGCGAAACAGTGTCTCATATTCGTGTTCATAATTATTATTTCTAAATAATAATAAATATCTTGAAATGTAACGTGGTGCTCTTGAAATGTAACGTGGTGCAGGCAATAGTGTCCCTTATTCATGTTCATAATTATTATTTAATGTAACGTGATGCAGGCCATGCAACGGTACACCGTCACCTACGAGCTGGATCACGACGTTGTCGTTCAGACGCAACTCGTCGCCAAGCCCGTCACGCCCCTCGCCTTCAAGTTCCACCCTAGGACCGATGCTCTGTAAGCCCGTCACGCCCCTCGCCTTCAAGTTTCACCCTAGGACCGATGCTCTTTAACGTTCTCCGACATGTGCACTAGAGTGCAAGTGGAAGTCAAGTTTCCTTTTCGTCATCTAAACTATCAAGTCGTCATCTAAACTATCCGAAACATGGGTCAAGAGTCTATCATTCACTAAATATTCCACTTCACGCACAATCGTATGAAACTCAGAGCAGGATACGAGAAACTGTCTAATACTTGAAAATGTTGTTGCTCCAATAAGGCAACAGGACGCCAAAACGATTTATTCCCACACGCCGCCAAAACGAGGAGTCTTTCCCGGAATAAATTTCAATTGTATCCTCGAGTTACACAACGCATCTTGTACCAACTCACTGTTACAAATTTCGCGCAACGTGGTGGTAAATTGACAAAAGTTGGTGCATTATCACTTAAAATTAGAGATGGAAATGAACGTCTAGCATTAAATATACGAAATAGAAACATGAATGCTTCAGCGGATGCATTCTCAGCAAGTTCCAAATGTATCGTGCGTTGTTGGAAATATCCGACGTTCTTAAATTGTAACATATTGGATTCTTTTTCTCCATGCCTATCGTTAGGCATGGGTTTGTAAATAAGTTGTTGGCATTGTAACTTGATGGTGAAGGCATCTATCTTCTTGGACGCGCTTCGGCATTCTGTATTCAACGCCATACCTTCTTAATTCTATTTTTGTTATAGTGATCACTCTCATTTTTCATTATGTTTATTTAAGTTAAAATGCATGTTCGCTTCTACTTTATTTAGAAGGCTGACACCGACCTATACTTGGGCATTTGCCCTCTATACTGTGGTATAACCACCTTGGCCATAGGCTTATAATGAACTTGAAGTTAAATTCCTATCTATATGTATATATAGTACTACCTAGATTGAAGAACCGAGTTCTTCTTCCAGTCAAATTCATTAATGCTTCGGAGTCTGCCTCTCCTTCTACTATTTCCCTTTACATGCCTCTTAAAGTTGCAGCTTAACCGCTTGGTGGCTAAAGATTTTAAGGTGGGTCCAAGGCTATTATAGTGGCATATTGCGTCTTACATTTATGCTCTTGGAGCTTTAATTTTGATTACCAAGTACCTAACAGCTATTTATTCCTTTCATTCGATAGAATAACTGCGTATCCGGGGGGAAACAACCTTCGTTCTATCTTTTGGTGACTTTCAGCGACACAGAATACGATACACAGAGCCTTCCGTCTGTCAGGGTGTGTAAAACGTGTAAAGCTTTGCTTCTGAGAATGTATTTGATTGAAACTTATTGCGACATTAGAATACTACTACTGTAATGCAGAATTGTAAAATTTATACGATATTTCTTGCTTCTACAGTTATGTTGGGCCGAGTTTGTTCGTCGGCATAACGGCGATAACCTGTATCGGAACCGCTGCCAAGCGTTATTTTTCTGGACTTGGTTCAATCCTTGATAATTTGTGAATACGTCTGCTTTCTCAAGCTTTGGACCAGTCATATCTGAAATAAAAGTTCCATTTGTATACTGTTTTGTATTAAGCCTAACAGCGTGTCACCATGCTGGTGAAGAGACATACATATACCGACACGTGTCCCTTATCTTTAACGTACATATATAGCTCCTGTATAACCAACCCCAACCGTGCTGAAAGGATTAGCCTCAACGACGCGGTAATGAGGATAAATGGCGACAACAGGTCGCTTGATAGTCCGAGCATGGCAACACTCACAAATATATGCATGTTCTGAGGACGCTCTTAATTTGCACGCTGTCTACCACTCGGTACCCAATATCTACCTATCTCTAATAGAGCTCAAAACGTAGTTCACTCCAGCATGAAATAATTGGAAATTATAGGAAGAAATCAACAAATTCGTAAAATGACATTTGGAGGGTTGGAGCTATGGAAACTCAGCCGTCTGTTGCAAAGCTGCATGTCGTAATCTCCCACGGCAAAAACAAAATCAGCCTGCCCCCTTCTATCTCAAGATTTGGCTGTCTGATAATAGAAGGTTTTACATTAACTTTGCCCTCCAAGTACTGGAAGCAATCCCCATTATAGACGTTGCAAAAGTTCAATGAGCTTGGATTCAGAATTTGTTATTTCTTGTTGAGTCAAGCTGCTACCACAGGCAATAGATGTGCTTACAGGTGCAATGCAATACCTTTAATCGGTAAATGAACCTTAAACATATACAAATACTCTATCATTCGTACATAGGAGCTACAACGGTTCACAAATTTAGACACGAATCGAGAAACATTTTGTTCTGCGACTTCAGCAGTGGAGACATGAACGGCGTCTTCGTCAGCAGTTGGGATCGGGATCGTTTGTTCATGATCAGCAATGGCCAAGCTAGCATATTTATCGGATGTCATGAATGGAATTCAAGATTCCTTATTTGATAACCAAGCAGGTCCACTAACCCATTCTCTGCGTCTGAGAAATTTATCTCCACTGACACCGCGCGCGACAATATCTGCAGGGTTCTCAGAACTTGGAACGTATCTCCAAATTGCGCGTATCTCCTTCAACCTCTGGTCGACATATTTCCTGTTGTAAGGGAATGCAATGTCACCTCTGACGTGACCTCGGTAGGAATCCGTAATACTTTGACATTCTGGTTTACGATTCTACCAGAGGTACATGGTTCTTTCTGTCATGGTTATTTTGGGGCGCATGCCGAAGGCCAGCTTTGCCATACTTCACACTTAGTTCATATTCCTTTCCATAGGTAAGAACGCTAGAGTGCATAACGGCCTATGAAGCCAAGTGCTCAAAGCCATAGCGCCGGTTGTCCACAGCCACAAAATAAGATTGCCAAAGGTAAGCATGGCCATACTGCATCTGGCCAAACCTCATCTGGCCTAACCTCTTCAGGCCTAACCTATACAAGCTGCAACTTTTCTCCACTCAAAACAAACCTGAGCAGACCTAACCTAACCTCATTGGCTGCAAGAAGTTAGAAAGGCGGTCCAATTGTGCTGGCAGAGCCAGTCATTGGCTGCAAGAAGGTTGTGAGCCGGGACAGCGTCCCGGCCAGAAAAGGTTAGGCCGGAGTATAGGTACAGCCGGATGGGGAACTGCCTGCTTATGAGCGAGCATGCTTAAGCAGTGACTGAAGACCTACGGCTGAAGACCTACCTGCCTATTATCTTTCGGCAGTGTGTCGCTTGTCTGGATTACGGAGTTCAAGCGTAGTCTGCGGCTTCTAGTTCTGAGGCTGAGTTAAGTTAATGCACGTTGAAGCTAGGCGTAGGCTCTGGGGCTTATTTAAGAGTAAAATTTGTGGCCTACGGCTGCGCCCCCGTTATTTTTAAGATTGTCTGTGCCTTGGTGTTTGAGTGAAGTTTTTATTGACGTTTTAGTGAATATTCTTAGTTATATTATTCCTAGGTGTTATGTTACCCGTGCCATATTTCCGCGTTTATTAGTTTATTTATTTCGTTGGTTCTAAATTTGTGTATTCATTTTGTATGTACAGAAAGGCTCTGAAATAAGGACTTGAATCGACCCTTATTTGAAATAGATAGTCGACCTAAAGAAAGCCCACGGCATTTCTTAGTTTTGGTTTTTGTATTTATTGATGGGTTGGTCAAATACAATTTTTGCTCATTTATTCAGTTTTATTCATCCTTCGTAATTGCGCTAATTATCACAACGGGATATGTAAATGTCTGGGGCCACTGACTTTTATTTTCATATCATATATTTATCGAATCGCCCCGACCCTGTTAGTAAGCTTATTATCGAGGATCCAATACAATACGATTGTACTATCACACCAAATATTCACAAAGACATTGATATAAATTCAAGGTGCCATTGCGTAGTGAATTTAGCTACACGTCGTGCTGCAAGGTTTGCAGCCGTGAGCTCTTATCCAGTTAAAATTCTATGCCGCGACCGGCGATGTTTTTGGCCGAATTAAGCCGGACGGAGCCGTGAAACTATAACTAACCATCTATCCCTAAAACTGCACTGCGTCATGCCTAATATAGAGAAAAATTGTTATAGCTCGGCATGGATGGAACGCAGAGCTGTTGTAGCGCTGACCCAAGGATAGCGCGGCAGCGAGATGAGCAGTGCAGTTATGAAGGCCGTGGATTACAAGGGGGGTTTTGAGAGAGGGAGAGGTAAGAATTGGAAACAGGGGAGGGAGAATGAACTCCATCCTCTATCTAGTTCATTCGCATAATACGATATTTTGGGTCCCATTCTGGTGCCAGTCCCGATATTTATTTCACGTCATTATTTTAATGTGTTGAATTACGGAAGAATTTCATTTGCTTTCAAAGTTTCAACACGCAAACGGAAACGTTTACGCTCATCCACGCTTTGGACTTGCTTTCTGGCCGTGATCGAGGACGCACGTACGTGTTTGAGGGTCTCAATTTTCTCACTGTTTACTATGCCGGTTTGACTTATCTCTCGAATTTGTACCGAAACGATTTCAGTGAAAGGTTCAATTTCAGTGCAGTTCAGTAAAAATAGTGCGAATAGGGAGAAAAAGCGGCTGGTTCAAGTGTTTTATTCCCGACAAATGCCAGTGCATGACGTGAGGGCAAGCTTGTAGAGATCCCTCTGAGCGAAGTCCAGACGGTCACCTGTGAACGATGCGAAGATCTCATTTGTACCAGCTGTTCGAAGTTGAGCTCTAAGGAGTACTCATTTCTCCAGAAATCTAAATTACTTCATCGGTTTTGCCGTGATTGCGAAAAACCAACTCTTGGTGCTCGAAAAGCGAGGTCGGTGGAAGAGCACGGCAAGGAGTTGAAATCGTTGAATGATGTAGTAAACTCCTTGAGTGAGATGGTGCGCTCGCTGAGTGACAAATTGAGCTCGCTATGCAATGAACTGACTGAAGTGAAGGCTCAGCTGAAAAATGCGGAAGAAATGGAAGTAAAGATCAGGAGAGCTGATTTATCTGAAGTTGCTAGTGAAAGCTCACACGAATTACTTGATAGAGAACGTAGAAAGGCCAACCTGGTTTGGTTTGGGATTCCCGAAAGTACCGCATCTGATGCTAAGGACCGAGTGATGGATGACACGGCATTTGTTTTAGAATGTTTCAGCAAGGTACTCAACACACCGATTGATGTTAAATCGTGCGAAGGACCAAGTGATGGATGACACGGCATATGTTGTAGATTGTTGCAGCAAGGTACTCAACACACCGATTGATGTTACATCGTGCATGATGTAATGTTTCGTGCTCGAAAGATGCTGCTGCCAACAACTGCAGACCTCTTTTGGTGACAGTACAGAATCCTGCTCAGGTCTGGAGCGTGCTGAAAACAGCAATAAAATTTTGAGAATCCACTGATTACAAGTCAGTTTTTATAAGAAAGATTCCTCTCTTTAGAGAGGGCGGTTTTCCGCAAGAAGTGGCAGGAGAGAATCAGGCGGAAGGCGCGGAAAATCAGGTCAATCACTTCCAAACTGTTAAGACAACATCGGCTGCTCACATCAAGGCCTGTAAATAATGTAGGAAGTAACCGCATACATCAAAGTGAAAGTGCACAAAAAGTTTTAAAATGTTTTTATACCAACTCGGATTCCGTTCTGAGCAAAAAAGTGAACTGTCAACTGTGGTCGCAAACGATTGTATAGACATTATTTGTATTACAGAAACACTCCCTAAAAATCCCGGGGGGAAAATTGTACTTGTTGAATTTCAGTTGACAGGTTTTGATTGTTTTCATAACTTAAATGAAGAACAGTGCAGTAGAGGTGATGCTCTGTGGGTTAGAACCTTTTATGGGGCCCAGCAAGTTGAGTTATCTGCAGAGCATCAATCAGCTAGCGAATCAGTGTGGTGTGAACTTTCACTAAAAGGCAAGGATAGCCTTCTCATAGTAGTCCTTTATAGATCACCTAACAGCTCCTCTGATAATAATATAGTATTAAACAGCCTTTTACCTAGCATGACTTTCAGCAGGTCGCATACGTTGATTGTTGGTGACTTTAACCATCCAGAAATAAACTGGGCAGATGAATCTTCTCCAAGAGATGGGAATCACCCAGCATCTCTTTTCTTGGAGTCTGTGCGAGACTCATTTTAATCAAGAACATCACCAAGCCAACCCATTTTAGGGGTAAACAGACCCCAAATATTCTAGATATAGAGTTTACTAGTAAGAATCAATGAAAGATGAGCTTCGCCACGAGGCTCCGTTTGGGCAAAAGCCACCACCAATCATTGTTTTGCAGTATTAAGTGCTGTGCAGAAAAGAAGCTTCGGAAACGTGAACGTTTGAATTTTACGAAAGGCGACTATGATAAACTGGTGAAGCGGTGAATTCGGCGAATATTTCGGACTGTATTAAGGACATGAATGTGGCTGATTCACGGTAATTTTTTAATGACACGGGTACGTCTTCAGTTGATGCCTGTGTACATAAGATTACGCTTGGAGGAGTCAAAAAGTCCCAGTGGATGAACAGTACAGTTAAAGCTCAGCTAAAGACCAAAAAGGAAGCCTGCAAGCGTTATTTACGAACTCGCAGCGATTCTGACTATAACCTGTATGCAAGAGCTCAAAATCAAGCTAAAAAAGTCTGTCGCACTGCAGTAAAAAACTTCGAAAAAAATATTGCTAAAAATGCATAAAAGAATCCGAAAGCCTTCTTTTTGTACGTTAGTTCGAAGTGTAAGACAAACCACGGTATATCTGATTTGAAAGTAGACCAACGAAAGATTTCCTCTGGTGAGGGCAAGGCTAACGTTCTTAATCAGTTCTTCAGCAGTGTGTTCACAGATGAGGACTTGAACAGTATTCCGGATATTGTGGAGCGCCCTGTCGTTTCGAAGTTAATAGGTTTTGAAATATACGAAGAAGAGGCTATCAAGCGCCTGGTTGCTCTAATTGCCAATAAGTCGTGTAGACCAGACGGCTTCCATCCCAGATTGCTCAAAAAATTCGCAGCCGTTCTGGCCGGCCCATTGACAGTATTCTTTCAAAAAAACCTTGAACGAAGGAACTTTGCCGTCCGATTGGAAAGAAGCTCAAGTAACACCATTGTTCAAGAAAGGTCACAAAATTATCCCTGGTAACTATCGCCCTATCAGTCTGACAAGTGTTATTTGCAAAGTACGGTAATGGAATATGTTGTGAGGGATAGGATTATCGATCACTTGACTGTTCACCATCTCCTATCAGATTGTCAACATGGTTTTATTGCCGGTAGATCCTGCACCACTAACTCATTGTCTACGTTGAACGATTGGACTCGCCTTCTGGACGAAAGGGAGCCAGTGGATGCATTGTACCTCGATTTTGCCCAAAGCATTTGAGAGTGTTCCGCATGAGCGGCTGTTACGTAAAGTGAAGTCTTTGGGAATTGAGGGAAACGTACTCCAATGGATCAGAGATTTTCTAGTAGGTAGACGACAACGTGTCAGCATTAACGGAACCGTGTCAGACTGCACTGAGAGAAATTCGACCTCTGTCTCGAGACACTTAAGTGTTTCGAGGCCTCTCCGAGCGATCGTGCCAAAAGCGAGACACTTGTGGCCACCGAAGTGTTTCAGGAAAGTCCAAGTGTTTCCAAATGTGAGATTTCGGGAAAATCTACGGAGAATGAGACCATCTTTTCAGGATCTCTGCAATATCCTTGCCCAGTTTCCAGGGCCTGATGAAATCATTCTATTATATTCTACTCTTTCGGTCGATCCCAGTCTAATCCATGGCCGCCTCCCTACCAAAATTATGAAAACTATATTTCTCCGTCACTATCTGATTTCAACGCATCTCTCCTTCACGGCAGAATTAGTCACATATTTACTCTTTATACACATATTTATTTCACAATTTATATCGGAATGTACAGTTATCATGAAATTACACGCTTTGCTCTCACCTCTATTGAACTCTGGTTGAAGAAACTATCAGTCGCCCGCCGAGATTCGAACCGCTGCCAAGACAGTAGTCGAGTGCGCGCGACCATGCCTTAGCCCACTGAGCCACGGAGACGGCAGTCACATAGAGTCGCAGTGTTTGCTTAGTCTTGCGCGCGGTACTACCAGAATAAATCTTTGATTTTATGCTCAACTTATTGTGTGATTGAATGGTATAGACGTCGTTCGTGAACATTACTATTGACAAAAGAACCGCAGTGAGTTGAAACAATTGCAAAATTGAGTTGCGCCAATTGACCGTATGCAGTGTAGATTCGCGGCATTCATGAGCGGCGGCTCCACACAACCTCCTCCTATGAGCGCACTCGGCGCACTGACCAATGGCCGTGCGGCGCTAGCCGCACAAATTTAAGTGCGTCGAAGCTCGAAACACTTATCTCCTACTGAAACGCTTAAGGGTCCGAAATTTTCTCTCTGTGTGGGCATAAGCGCGCAGTGCCGTGCGACAAGGAAGCGTTCTTGGGCCTATTTTGTTCGTTGCTTTTATAAACGATCTGCCAGAAGTAGTGTCCAGCGTGGGCTCCATGTATGCCGACGAAACGAAAGTTTATATTACAGTGAAGGATGCGTCAAATACAGTGAATTGCAAGATGATCTTGACAGTTTAGTTAACTGGGCTGATACGTGGCAGCTGCGGCTTAATGCTGACAAGTGTAAAGTACTTCACCTCGGGAAGAACAATGAACAGCAAGATTACAGTATGAGAAGACATGGTTACACCGAGAGAGTAATTAATGATTGAAAAGTCTAGTGTGGAAAATGATCTTTGAGTTTATGTCAACAAGGAGCTGAAATTTTCTAAGCATGTTGAAACGCAAACTAACACATCCAACAAACTTTTTGGACTAATCAGACGCTTAAACGAGTTCCTAGATGCAGAAGCGATAAAGCAGTTGTTTGTTTCTGTCGTGCGCCCAAATCTAGAGTTTGGAAACGTTGTGTGGTCACCGAGATTCAAAAAGGTGAAATATTTAATAGTGAATGTTTAAAGACGTGCGACAGGGATAATTCCAAGCTTGAAGGGCAAGTCCTATGAAGTAAGATTAAGGCTCTGATGGAGAACCGAGAGGCTTCGAACAGGCTCGGCTCTTCCCTTTGCGTTTCTTCACAAATTAGGATAGACTTTACTCAACTCGGAAATGAGATGGCGATATGGATTTTTCCATGCTTACCCAGCTCTTTATTTATAAGCGACAACCAGTAACAAAAAATATGTAAACTTAGTAATAAAAGAGTTTTAATGAAAGTAAATTTCAAGAAACTTTGAATATTAATGTTCATCAAGTCTGCGACTTCTATACTTATTTAGAGATATAAACGGGTTGTAATTTTTATTCTCCATTGAATGGTATACTCGGCATTCCTTGATCAGCCTCATTGTTGTAAATATTATCTCTCAAAAATAGTTATGATCGAGCCTGCTGATACGCGGAGGGAAAATCCCGCATACTAGCTGCTCAAATGGAGGCGTTGTGGAAGGTATGAGGAGAAAGAGACGTCGTAAATTACTCGACTGTCAGTTGACGACGGGCGGCATGGTGAAGTCGAACTCAATGAGGGGGCGAAGAATAATACGTGGCCAGTGGTCGGCCTAGTCCAATTGGTTATAGCCGACCGTTGGCCATTCCTCGGCCACCTGAAAGCGATCAGTTGCCGCGAGAAAGGGGCTGGCTATGATATCATATTACAACGAGTATCAGCTCAAGTGTAGCGACTGACCGTGCTTTGGACAGATCAAGAATTTTACACGAAGGCCGCGAAAACCTCGCTCTCAGAATTCGCTGCATTCTGAAGACTAGTCTTAAAGATTATGAAGCTTCCAAGCCTCAGTTATCGTCGTCTGCGTGGGGACCTCATTGAAGTATACTAGTTTACACATGGTTTGTACAAGGTCCCCGAAGGATTACTAGAATTTGAAACAAGAACCGACGCAAGGGGACACGGCTATAAACTAAAAAAATGCGCTGCAACTTGTCAACGCGACAAAATTTCTTCTCGCTTCGAATCACCGACATGTGGAACAGCCCCTGATTATATCGTTGGCGCTCCGAGTATGAACGCGTTCAAGAACAGACTAGATAAAGCTATGGAAAAATATGCGTTCAGACTTGAAATGCCTAGCACCATATCGAATCCGGTGGAAGTGTAGTATCTATTTCAATCTATCGTCAGTCTTGAAAAGATCCGGTCAAATGACACGATTTTAGTGCTTCTGTGAACAAGTCACGAAAAGTTCAATAATCGGCGACAGGCCACATCAGGCCTACTTTCTAACGACGACATCACTATGTTATGTTATGTTATGTTACTGAAGCGAGATATCAATCAGATTATCATGAGAAAAATTTTCGACTTGGATGTACAGAAAACGATAAATAACAATGACTGTAACTGCTTGTTAGGCTTAACACGTTGACTACGATTGCTTCATCTTGTACTATTATTTCATCTTTTGTACTGTTTTTAAGCAGGGTTGCTAGACGGTCATTTTTTCCGGACAAATTCCGTGATTTAGTTTTTCTCAATTGTGTTGGCCGGCTAAAATTTATGATAGGGGTGCTTCCTAATTAAATTCTAAATACTGCAAAAATAAAATGAATGGAGTTTTTATAGCGTAACCTACAAATAAACTTGTATACATTGAATTAGCGGCCTTTTTTGTTCTCGGATTTTTCCGATTTTAGGCAACCTGAATTATGTACCACTACCTCCTGGAGAAATACATTTCGTGGTACGCATATGTACCAATACGTAGTCAACGTGTTAATACAAAACGGCAAAGAAATTGAACTTTTATTTCATAAACGACTGGTCCAAAGCTTGAGGAAGCAGACGCATTCACAAAATATTGAGGTTTGAACCAAGTCTCAAAAAAATAACGCTTGGTAGCGGTTCCGATACAGGCTCATCGACGTTATACCGAAGAATAAACCCGGCCCAACATAACTGTAGAAGCAAGAAGTAACTTTTAAATTTACAATTCTGCATTACAGGAATCTTATTCCGATGTCGCAAAAAGTTTTAATAAATCCATTCACAAAAGCAAAACTTTACTCACCATGACAATCTGAAGGCTCTTTATATCGTAAACTGTGCCGCTGAAAGTCCCCCACAAAATCGAACGATGTTTCCCTCCCCGATATATACGCCGTTATTCTATCGAATAAAAGGAATAAATAACTGTAAATTAATTGGTATTCAAAATTATAAGCTCAATGTGACCAAATGTAAATTGCACTATGTTACTATATTAACAGCCACGGACCCACCTTAAAATCTTTAACCAGCAAGCGATTAAGCTGTAACTTTAAGAGGCATGTTAGGAGGCCATCTAAAGGGAAATTATGAAAGTAGAAGAGGCAGACTCCGAAGCAACGATGAATTTAACTTTAAGAAGAACTCTGTTATTCTTATCAAGGTAGATATATATTTTGAGGAATTTAATTTAAGTTTATATGCCTACGGCCAGGTGGTTATAGAATAGAATAGAATAGAAGTGTCGGCGTTGAAGCCATAGGCCCATGGCCTGTTGCCGATTCTTGAACTTTTCGTGACTTGATTCACAAGGGATCCGGCCTTTGGAACCCGATCTTTCCATAACTGACGATTGATTGAGATAGCTGCTGGACTTATTGCCTGCTGTTATATCACAGTAAAGGGCAATGCCCAAGATTAGGTCAGTGTCTGCCTCCTAAGTAATCTGCCTCCCGGAGCTGCCGTCGACGTTTGCAGAATAGGAGCTCATAGCAGAATAGGAGCTCATGGCGGTAAGTCAATTGGTTTATATTAATTATAATTAATTAATTATATTTCCTTGGTGATCAAATTTGTCAGTTTATAAATATCGTTGTTGGTGTCAATAAGATGTGTACGTCAACAACCAAAGTCAATATCACCTTTCATTGCATGAGAGAAGTATATGCTAGGAAATCTCGGCGTGAGAAGGAAAAAATTTCAATTCGTTTGTGACAAACGGTAATGTGTAACTGCAGCGCGCACTGCCAGAGCCGCCCCAGGGCAGGCGCTGGGCTGGTTTAAGCCGGCGGTGCTCGATCAGTGAGGGTTCCGTGTCGGCAGGACAGAGCACACCATTGCAGGCACTCAAGAGATTAATTAGCGCTGCTACGCGACTGGCGATTTAGTCTCTAATGCGGACATTTCTGCTCTATCGCGACTCTACGTCGGCTCTGGAGCCAGCGACGGCCTGCTCTATTCTCTGCCTTACAATTTTACTGGGATTGTGCAAAGAAGGAACTTGATAGGTACTACTCTGGCCGTAGCAGCTACAAAGTATATTCCAGGCCCTGTTCTGACGTACGCGACAACGTCATAGGCTTTCGCACTGGAATCACCAAAGGCACAGAAGTCAAAATTTTCCTCTAACATAACGGCTCGTGGAAGTTCAATTCTTTGCGGCATATTCAAATCTGTGGCCAGAGTTGACCAACAATCTCCAATTTTTAAAGTAAAATCCTCGTCCCATCTTACTTTCATTCACCATAAATCTTGCTTTGGCAAACGCGCTTTAATTGTGACAGGCAAGAGAAATCAAAGTTAATAGATGATTTGTTAATCCGAGTTCTTCGATGATTGAGTTCTTAAGGATTGATCTCTTCGTATAAGGAATAGGATTCGTAGTGAACACCTTGAAGTACATTTTATCATTAGCAGTGTCCCATTTTAACCCCAAAACATCAACATGTTTAGGTTCAATATCGATCTCATTACTGACTTCAGTTTACCGTCTATAACTGAACTCAAAAGTCCTAAATATGCAGCCCACTAGCGCATGTTGAAACCTGCGTCTCGCAACTCGACTTAGATTTCCTATTAAATTCAATTTGCAAGTTTTCATCTGGGCAAGAATGAGCAACATTGTCTATGTGTAGTGAATTCAACAATTCCTGCGAAGTATTTTCTAGGTGTAATTTGATTGACATGTTAAGCAAAAATTGACTACAAGTCGCACCGAAAAATACAACTTTATATCTATAAACGACTACTGGGCTGTTCGGATTTTGAGGATCACGGGGCCAAAATTGTGAGCTAAACTAATGTGCTTTTTGCCTGAATTTATGCGTTAAAAATATTGAAATCATAAATGAAATACATAGTCAATTCACTCAAAAAGAGCATTCTTTTCATAAAATTTGTGCTAAATTAATTTGCGTTTTGGGTAAATTTACGCGTTAAGATATTGAAATAAAAATGAAAAAAATACATATTAAATTTACTCATATTGCGCAGACTTTTATCTAAATTTGAGCTAATTTAAGATGCGTTCTGACTAAAGTTACGTGTTAAAAATATTATAATCAAGAATAAAATACATTTCCAATTAATTTAAAGATGGTACTCTTTTCTCTAAATTTTTAGCTAAAATAAATGTGAGTTTTGGCTAAATTTAAGTGTTAAAAATATTTATTAAAAATAAGTATATAAATAATTTACTTAAAAAGAGCATTATTTTCTCTAAATTTTCAGCTTTCATCATGTGCGTTTTGACTAAATTTGCGTTTTCAAAATTTTAAATCAAAATTAAAAATACATAGCATAGTCAATTTATCTAAAAAGGGCGTTATTATCTCTAAAGTTTGTGCTGTAATAATTTGGTTTTCGGGTAAATTTACGTATTAAAAAATAAAATCAAAATTAAAATTGCATAGTAAGGCAATTTCCTTAAAAAAGCATTCCTTTCTGTAAGTTTTGAGCTAAAATAATTTGCGTTTTTACTAAATTTGCGTGAAAAATGAAATATTACATTTAAAAATAGCTAGATAATTTACTTATAAATCGCATTATTTACTCGAAATTATGATCTAAAGAATGTGCGTTTTGGCAAATTTATCGTATTAAAAATATTAAAATCAAAATTAAAGATACATAGTCAATTCACTTGAATAAGCATTAATTTCTCTAAATTTTGAGCTAAAATAATGTGCGTTTTGACTAAATTTGCGTGATAAAAATATTGAAGTCAAAATTAAAAATAGTTAATTTACCTAAAATGGGCATTATTTTATCTAAATTTTGGGTTAAAATAATATGTGTTTTGGTTGAATATACTTGTTAAAAATAATAAAATGGAATTTAAAAATACATAACAGTCAATTTACCCAAGATGGTCATTACTTTCTTTGAAGTTTGAGCTAAAATAATTTGGGTTTCGGATAAATTTTCACATAAAAGTATAAGAATCAAAATTGCAAATGCATGGTCAATTTCCTTGGAAAAAGCATTATTGTCTCTTAATTTTGAGCTAAAATAATAGGGGGTTGGGTAAATTTACGTGTTAAAAGTATTAAATACAATCTGAAAACACACAGTAAATTTAATTAAAAAGAGCATTTTTTTTCTAAATTTCGAGCTGAAATAATGTATATAAACACATATTATTCTAGCTCAAAATTTCGAGAAAATAATGCCCCATTAAGTAAATTGACTAGGTATTTTTATTTTTGATTTCAATATTTTTGACACGTAAATTTGACACGACTGTTTTTTTAATATTGATTTTAATATTGTTAACACGTAAATTTAGCTGAAAGGCACATTTTTAACTCAAATTTTATAGAAAATAATGCCCTTTTTAACTAAATTGACTAGTATTTATTTTCAATTCTGATTTTAATATTTTTAACTCGTAAATTTAGCTAAAACGCACATTATTTTAGGTCAAAATTTAGATAAAATAATGCTGTTTATAATTATATCGACTATGTATTTTTGATTTTGAATTTACCATTTTTAGCAAGTAAATTTAGGTAAAACGAACCTTATTTTAGCTCAAAATTTAGAGAAAATTATGCCCTATTTGAGTGAATTCACTATGTATTCTTAATTTTGATTTTAAAATTTTTAACGACTAAATTTAGCTAAAACGCAAATTATTTTGGCTCAAAATTTAAAGAAAATATTTCGTTTTCTTAATAAATAAATTATGTTTTCCTAATTTTGATTTAAAAGTTTAAACTCGTAAATTTAGCTAAAATGCACATTATTTTAGCTCAAAATTTAGAGAAAATAATATCCTTTTTCAAGTAAATTGACTGTGTTTTTCATTTTGAGTTTCATATTTTAACACGCGAATTTAGCTTAAACATACCGTTTCAGGTTTAATATTTTAACTCGCAAATTTAGCTAAAACATACAGTATTTTAGGTCAAAATTTAGAAAAAATAATGCCGTTTCAAAAACTAAAGCGAGTGGGGGATAAACTTAGGTTCAATTCAAAGAATTTTTATTTAACGAACGAATAAAACTACAGCGAAAATAACGGTCGCCGAGGACAACGGGCCAAGCCCGTCGGTGGCGCTTCCGCGTGCCTTTGCCACCCGCGGTTCCGAAAAGGAGGATGAAGAGCAGCTGTCAAATGATAAAATTATGTCAGATGCAAAGAAAGACTTATATTGGAAAGAATTTTAAACCCGGATATTAAACATAGCTTGTGCCTGAAAATATAATTAGGTAATGACACAGGTACATGTGGCAATGGTAACCGACTTAATATCTTAGGCGAAAAACATTTACTCGAGGCAATAGTATTTGGCAATAAGCTCAGTGCTAGCACTGCTTGGTAAGGCTTTAAAGTAAGAGTACCAGCGCTTGAGCTAGTTGGTATCCGTTAAGGTAGTAATTTGAGTATTTAAGGTAATGGCTACTCGGTAAACGACAGTTTAGGTAATAGTTCGAGCTAGGTGATAATTCAAGCTAGGCAATAGTAAGAATTTGGTAATAGTACGAATTAGGTAATAGTACGAATTTAGGTAATAATACGAGTTTGGCAATAGTCACTTGGGAATTTGGAGTTACCAGTCTTCAATTCCTACGGAACAATGAAGGTTCTTAAGGAGCAAGTGGAGGAGTTGGTGCCTGATTGGCTTCTAAGGGTGACAAAGTAATGCGCGACAATCACCTGCCACCCACCTCAGACGTCCATCGGGTCTTTGCCGCTTTGTCATCGTCGCCGCGTTAAACTTCAACCGTAGACCAATCCAATGTCTGGACGTCCAAAACTGTAGCGCCGAAGGTAGCAGCTTAGCCGGCCCCCGCCACCCCGCCGCCGGTCACTCCATCGAATTCCCTATCTCCTCATAGGGATGGGCAAAAGATGATTAACGGCAAGTGTATCGAGAGTAAGAATCGAAGGTGAATGCATGGAGGTACTGTTGTCATCACCATCCGTAGCTAGAGACCGACTGTTGTTTTGTCGCAGACGTATTTTCTTGACGCTGTGGCCGGGCAGATGGTTCTTTGTTCTGAAACTTAAAATTATTAGTCTGATGGTGGTAACAGGTTTGCCTCAGTTGCACAGGGTGGCAGGGGTCAGTGGCTGCGCCGGCATGCGCCGTTATCTGCTGCCCTGATAGCCGTTATCTGCGATACGCTCATTAATTAAGTTGCGTGACTTGATCACAAACTTGCAAGATTCAGAGAAGTGTCTTCAGAGTGAGGTGTTGTTGGCACAGTGAAGTGTTCGCTCGTGTATCTTGGTGTGTGAACCCGGTGACTACATATAGTTTTATTATTAAGTGTACGACGACTGGGAACACTTCCGAGTTGCGCCATCGTACACGTAAGTACCTCTAGTACTTCACTGGCGTAAACGCATGCAGGTGCTTTTCTCGGTGAGCATTTTTATTTCTTGAATAAATTTAACATAAACATTACTGTATTTACCTGCTGTATAAAATCCCCAATCTTATCATCATTTTCGCATGCTAATTGTTCTTCTGATGTAGATAAATACGGCGCCTGTCACTCAGGAGAATTAAGGAGCAGGATCTGGAACCCTTAACGGATGCCATGAACGTGCAGGGCTTCTGCCCGGGGTACTTATCGTGTCGGGATATTGTATATAGGAGCTGTTGGGCGCGTATCCAGGATACTTATCGTGTCGGGATATTGTATATAGGAGCTGTTGGGCGCGTTTCCAGGATACTTATCGTGCCGGAATGTTACCGGAAACTGAAAATTCATTCTGACTGAGAGAATAGTGTGAGGCAATAACACAAATATAACTGTTGCAATGTATTTTACTGGGAAAGTCCTCCGGGTGAGCAAAAAATTTCCGAGGTGAAGTTCAAACTCAGAGCTGTAATGGAGAATGAACGGTCAAACTATAAAACGCTATAAGCTGATAAATTTCGTATGATAGCAATTATATGCAATATTTTCGATTTAAATGGCAACAGAAATGAACACGGCAATATTCCTAGTCGTACCTATAAGCCTAAATGACAAAACAGGAGCAGACAACTGACAAAACAGGAGCTGACAACTATCAAAACAGGAGGAGCAGACAGGCGCAAAGACCGGGTAGGTTGCAACTACATCCAGGATAAGATGTACAAGATGCGTAATTATACTGTAAGTGATCATTAATAATACTATTAGAATTAACTTCAGAGTCTGACAAATGAATTTATGACAATATTCGCAGAATATAATCCAAAGTATTTAATAATAAAATGAATAAACATACGCATTCTAAAATATTGCCGTAAGCGGTATTCAGAAGTGGCTATAACTGCCTATTAATGACGATGTAAATCAAATTAATAAATTAAGGTCGGCCCAACCTCCAGTAAGTTGTTAGTATGAGAGCCAGTGGACGCACTTATGAGAATCTCAAGGCAAGATAGTGAACCGAGTATCGACTTCGCGACCGACGGAATTTGAAGCTGGTTCACGTAGCAGACGCGGCAAGATTTGTAGCAAAATTTAAACGCGAAATAACATGCATTAACTAATTAACATGGGTTCTTTACGTGCGTGAATTCAATGATGTTAGCGGGAAGGAAGCTATCACTGATAAGACGAGGTCGTCACCAATGCACGCAATGCCACCAACTTCCAAGCTCTCTAATCACGAATATGCTCTTTAAATTAATATCTTAACCTACACTTAAACCTAGTAGTCTTTACTACATTAATATAGAGAAATTACTTATAATAACAAGGCATAACAAAACTGTGATTGAAAACTGTGGAAAAACATTGGACTACGAATTACAACTTTGTTTTTGATGAGAATGACATTGACGTATTAATTTAAATCAGAAGACGCACATATTTTCATATTTCGAAACAAGAACTTCGTGGGAGTTCTAGCTCTATGAAAAGTATGGGTTGAACGGGCCGTTTTTTGTTAGTATGCAGTTAATTTATTATTATTATCGCAGCTATAATAATGAGTTTGCAATGACGGTATACTAAACTTGTAGGGATTATAGGTCCCGGGGCCACGCCGGACCAAGCTGCTAGTTGGAAATACATTTAAATTAAAAATTTTAACCATCAATCCATTGTTTTTTCCCGCTTTCTCCTAGATCATTTCCAAGCCCTGTCACAATCTGCGTTACCTGCAGCGCCTAAGCTGCGCGGCGCGATAAGCAGGAGGCCGCTTATCAGGCCGGGGGAGATAACGAGTGTCAGCGCCTGCAACTACGCGTCTTTTGATGCTGCTTTGAGCGTTTAAATATCGCGTCTGTGACTCTAAACTAAGCATTCCTCGAGCTTTTTATACTAACCATTAAATCGTTCACCGTTTGCATCGGTTCAATTGGGAAATTTGTGTATGCAGCCGTTCTTTAAGGCTCGAGAAAACAATGAAATAATTAGGAAAATGTCCGTAAAGCCACCCGATTCCACTTGAGTTCTCTGGACTGAAGTTCACTAAGCGGTGATATCACTTATGAGTTATCAACAGAAATTCAACACAAAAACAAAATATTTAATTCGTCCTTAACACTCATTCTACTGCAGATCATCATTGCAGGCTAAAATATGTTGCAGAAGAATGCTTAAATTTCGAACCGCAAAATCAATCGAGAGACTCTAATTGTTGCTTCTCCCACTTTCGCAGAGGTGATTTATATGCCGTCACAGATTTTGATATCCAGAATAACCAGAATAAATATGTATGGGCACTTTTTGGATGGCAATTTGCTTATGTTAAGTGACTTTGAACATACAATTTGTTCACGTAACCTATTTCATTTGATTTAAATCCTGAAAAATTTTGATATTTTTAAATCCTATGAAAGAACAACAATTTATTGATGATTGATACGAGAAAGATTAAATTTACGATTTCGGTCAGGACTCGTCTCAGGCATTCTCCTCGATAAAGTCGTCCGCATCTGTAGACATACGCGATAAAGATTCAAATTCTAGTATTGAAAATGTCTAAGAGAGTTAAGAATCGAATAATTTCAGTTCCACCTAGCAAGGGCAATTTAAAATTGCAAAAATAATATGAATTTATCAAAATTTGTATGATTGTAATCCGGCACTTCAATATATATATGGGGGAAATTGAGGTGCGTGTCCAGGATACTCAAATTACTGCGTCGAGTTATAAAATACCTGGACCTGAGAATTTCAGGTCCAGGAAATTACCTGAAATAAATTCGCATTCCTGTAGCCCTCAAGGAAGCCGACTTCACCTGCCACGTTTGATCTACGCGCACTCGATCTTCCTGCACTTGATCTTATTGTACTTGATCTTATTGCACTTGATCTTCCTGCACTTGATCTTCCTGCACTCGATCTTCCTGCACTTTTAGTGTGTAGGAAGAAAGCGTCGGAATAGGATACAATGCCAGCAAATAGTAGGATAATTGACCTGGGGAAGTCAGCAGTAATTCAGCTTGCATGGTGACTCATTAGAAATTTAGCTGGAGAGAAGGAATTTCGAATGAGACCTTTGGGTGCAGAAATTACTACTTTTATACCTGAGGAGTCTCTCATTCTATTATATGCATGGATCCTTTATCTGGTCTCGTTTAAGTTGTAGAAGTGCGATGGAGGCTGCGGAACTCCGGCAGTTTCCTTCGTTGTTACCGAAGGCATTAATAAAAATAGATTAGTCTTTTCCACCATTCTTGTTGTCAATGATTTGAGTGACATGAAATATCAGACCTGCACGCAATATCAGAATTCATTTTTTCATATGGGTGCATCTAGGTTAGGGGAGCATAATCAGATGTAAAACACTAACATAAGTACAATATCTTCGTATGAATTTTAATTTTGAGAAAAAGTAAATGTACAGATAACGGAAAATAGGCCACTCCTAAAAATTTTGAACTTTCATAGCCATATAGCTGAAATTTTGAAAAGTAGTATTATATTCGTAACTTCAGAGACGATCGATTGTAGAGCTCCTAATTTTTTTACATGTACGGAGGTGTGTTTTTCTTACCAGCAATTTGTATCCTACGTCATGAAAATAAGTAATAAATTAGAAAAAAGGCTCCTGGGGCCATACTTTCAAAATTTGCCAAGTGAACGTAAGTACTTACGCTCTATTTTCTTATCTATGATTGGTGGATTTTGCTTGAAATGACGCCAATGATTGGCCGATGAACTTACGATCTCTTAACTTTTTTTGAAAGTATAGGCCCTGGAATCGATAGATATTTGCACTAGAAACCGAACGATATATATACTGATAATTTTGATCTTAAAGTTAAGGATTTATAAGCTAACAGCTGACATGTCAATAACATTTTTCTAGAGTTTGGTGGAGTTTCCAGTTGATTTGCGACAGTAATCACTTAATTACTAATTAAAAAAATGACTGAACCCAAAAGTCAGAAATTATTACCATCACTGCCTAGAGTTAAATTAACGGTTCGGTGAAGCCAAACTACTGAAACGGGTTCAAATGGCGTGGAGGTTAACAAAATTGCTTGGAACTGTACTCCCGTTTGTCCCATCGCCGGTTCCCATTATTCGCTACGCTACTCATATTTTTCCAGTTTGGAGTGAATGATGACATACGAACGAATTATTTTTAAATAATATATGTTCCGATTATAAAAATGAACAGTTTTAAGAGTCGAAACTTCCTCTGAACGCACATATATAGGCTACATTAGAAGCGTCTTGGGCAGCTACCAAATAAGCTCAACTAAATTGTTCGATTTTTGGCGTAGTGATGTTAATGATTTAAATGTCTGAACATTTTTTAGGTACAAATAATTTACATTAAATTCAATAACGTCAATCCTAGCTGGCAGTGTTGGTGCATATCAGAGCAGCGTGTCTATCATTCTAGATACGCAGCTATAGGCGCCTCACGTAAGTTCAGGTCTCGAATCGTAGATACAACGTGCATGCCTCAATTATTAGTTCCAGTCTAGTATCGTGAGTACAACAAGCATGCCTCACGTAAGTTTCTGTTTCGTATCGTGGATTCAACACGGATGTCTCACTAGGTTCACGAATTGTATCGTGGATACAATACGCACGCCTCACGTTAGTTGCAGTCTTGTATCGTCCTTGACAAAATTTAGAGGTGTGAGTGACCCTGCATTAGGGCCGCCTAGGACTCTGGCATCACGTAAATCAGCTTCTATCCCAAATAAAAATTAAGGGTGGCACACCGATGATTATAGGCGGCGATAGTAGTTTATAGGTGGCGTAATGGTGGGTGGCCAGATCTGCCAAAAAAACGAAATTAAAACATCGATAAACCGAGAGGGTGGCGAATATGGGTGGCAGTCATAGTAGAGTCATCGATGATTTATAAGGTCTGAATAATCGATAGCGCATGGCAGGCAAATCTCTTTTAAGCCATTGAAAACCGTTGCCTACACAGTGCAGGATTTGCCACTGTATTTTATCCGACTCAGAATGGTGTTATTGGGTTGCGGGTCATTCGAGATCAAGACGAAACCATGACTCCGTTCTGTGTGCTTGGCTTTTAAGATTAAGTTATGTTGAGAAAATTTTAGCGTGAATTCGGTAGGTACCAATAAAACTGACCGACAGAAGCAAGGTGTTCACAAATTTTTCAATCCAAAGTGAAGCCACTGGCCATGTATTAGACTGTGTCTGATATAAATTGTCCGAGGAACAATGGAAACTTTTGTTGCAATAAATACAGTTTTTCCATAGATGGCGGCGAATCCAATTTTTCATGTTCCCCTGAAATATTGCGTAAATTTATTGTGAATTTTGCTTACGCGCTAACTGGATGTTCTGGAAATATTGCGATCAATTGAGACTAATTATTGTATCATCAGGTATAAATTGTATGGATCGATGAGGTTTGTTCCATAATATTTTCAATATTCTCAAGTTGTCCCCTTTATCTAAACTCTAAAGCCACGTTGACGTAGTCGACAGCGGCTCGGCTCCTTTGTAATTAAGCACAGCGGCTAGGCAACAAGCGCAGCTAGTTAGACAAGTAAGCACACGTTCATACCGGTTGGGTTGACGCGCGGGTTGGCTTGACGCGCATCGACGTTGAGCATCCTTCTAATCTTTACCTTGTACTTCTTGAAACGTGTGCTTTCCGGATAATTTGCTTGTCACAAAAGTATCCTTTTTACGCAGAGGATATTAGTAAAAATTCGGTTATCCATCCTGATTTCGATAGTGAAATTTAATATACAGTCAGACAATTATTTTGATTTCAAGTCTAAATTTCTAATAAAGTGGCCNTTTTGCCAGGTACGTATCTTATCTTGTTGATGCCAATGCGGTTCCCGCTGTACCTGTACTCAAATATAAAGATTTCTTTAAGATTCGTAAATTCTTGTTAATCAAAATTTTTGCTTATCGTTGTTGAAATAAATGATTCATAAGGCACAATTTATTTCAATTCCCGCACGCAATTTTATCATAACGCTCTTTGAAATTCCGCATTTTTTTAAAGATTGAAGTAGCAATATCTATTAACAAATTACAATATTTTAATAAGATTGAACTAAATTGAGGCTAGATAGTTACTCCTTGCATTGGAACGTTTGAATTTATTTTATATAATATTTCTTAGCGTTTTTTACGTATTTAATAAATTCTTCAACAGCGATTTACTCTTCCAATGTGCATATTTTTTTAAAATTCGTAGGATAAAATATAATTAATAATATCCTGGCCGGCTAATGACCGAACGTCGAATATATTTAATAATATATTCAAATTATAATTCAGAATACATATATTTATCCAATAGGATTAAATATATTTTAGAATTGGAATCTTTCTTTCTTTTACTATATTCAGAAATTTCACATTTTTAATATTTCTATGCTTGCAGGGAAAGGTTTAATATCGTTGGCATTAAATTCAGTTCCTAATTATTGCCTGTGTCTGTTCAGTGCGTTTCCTCTTTCTGCAGATCCTGCAAGATGGCCGGCCCTGGACCAACTGGCGGATTTCCTGCACCAGCAGGCAGTGTGACAGAAAAAACACTTAAAATTTGCTTATGCAACATATTCGCTAACTTGAGTCTTAGTCCCATAGTCTTGGGAGCTCTCGTGAAGATAGAGTGTCAAGACAAGCATGATCATGAGACTTACATAGAATATCTGAATCGTCTTCGGGCAAAGAAAAATAAAAATTCTTTTTCGAATGCCGAATTGAAGAAAGAATTCTGTTTCAACTTAGAGAATTTCCAAAAAGAAACGAGCCCTGACAAGTTAGATGTCACTGCCCTTTGCAGTTTACTTTCCCACATTTTAACCAAAGTTAAGGAGTACGATTCAATCATGCTTAAAGATCTCAATAAGAATTTACATGATGTCAAGAAAATGCGAAACACTGTCTTACACAACATGGATCAACTTCTGAACGAGAAAAATTTCACTGATCTGACAACAATGCTGTTTGGGCTCATAGAAAAAGCTGACATATTCTATTCTTCCTCCCTGGGCCCTCAGGTTCCATATTTTCCCGCTGTAGACACAAAGCAAAAGCTTAACGACGAACTTGAAAAGGTTGAGAACCTGGACAAAAGTGACATTCATCGCTGTATTTCGCGGTTGCTTTTGAGCGGCAAAGAAGCGGTAGGGATGTTATGGGGGATCAAGCTGGACTACGAGGTTCTCTTGCTCGGCAACGACAAGGCTAATCGTCAGAAAGTGTTTCATCCTCTAGACGTGATGGTTAAAGAGCCAGCGAGCGAAGAATTCCTTTCATACACAAAAATTTTTGAAACCCCTGAGAATGTCGTCGTGGTTGCGGGCGTCGCCGGCGCCGGTAAGACAACCCTCGTCAAAAACATCGTACTGCAATTTTTCGACCTTCAACAGGGGACTGCTGATTACCTGAGTTCTTTTAACCAACTCGTCTTCTTCGAGTGCAGGGATCGCAGCATTAAAGAACTGAGTGACGTCATCGATAATCACTACAAAGACCTGTGTAGTGAACTAGGTAAAGAAAATGTCCTCGAGGCTCTCCTGCGTATCGATGTCTTATTCATCATCGATGGCTTCGACGAAATCAACGACAGTTCCAAAAAAGTCGTTATCGAGATTATCGAGAAAACGTGGCGCCGCAACTGTCGTGTGTTGATCACGACTCGTCCTCATGCCCTGGAGGAGAAGCTGGAGCCACTTCTGAAAAGAGAAGATGTCAGCTTTACACTGTACGAGATTATGCAGTTCAAGAAGCTTGAAGACCAACTTGCATTCTTGCGGCGGTATGAAGCATTTCTTTGCGCTCCGATTGGGGAGATGACGAAGAGCTTCGAGTCGCTAAGTGAGGATGTCAGAAATATATTCACCGAACCCATCAACTTGATTCATTTCTGCGAGATGCGTAAGCACTTCCCTGAGGAGATATCCTCATGGAAGACTTCAGGGGACGTGGCGCCTTCTAAGCTGCGCCTGTACAGGAAGCTCATCCAGAACAAACTAGCGGCCTCGATTGATACGGACTTGGGCGTCCTGGTGGACGACATGTTCGCTCTGGTCGGGGCTGAAGCCTTGCAGTTGCTCCGTGAAAACGTCGTGACTTTCTCAGAGGCAGAGTTGCTTGCCATAAAGCAGAGGTGTCACGTTGAACTGAAAGGTGGTGGCGAGGTCGATCATGCAGTTGTACTTTCAGAGGTACTGAAGGAGCACAAACCTTTCGGTTTGAACAGTAGTTCACGCTATGAATTCAAGCACAAGAGTGAGCAGGAAATGTTTGCTGGTCATTACATCGTTCAGCGCATCATTGGAGGGAGCGCCGACCCCCTCAATAGCATCCTGGGAGTCCCGACGGAGGAAATGACAAGGTATATATACGTGCTAATTAACCTGCTATACCTGCACGCAACGAGCCAGAGAGTAGCATGAAGCTTCCAGCCATGCGCAGTGAGCTGCATAACGTTTCCACCCATGAGCAGCGCCCCTGCGAAATATTCCCATCCATAAAAAGTGAGCACCTCAAAGTTCTCATTCATGAGCAGTGACAGCACGAAGCTCTGAGTCATAAAAAGTGAGCACCACAAAGTTCTCATCCATGAGCAGTGAGCAGCACACAGCTCTCAGGAATGAGCAGTAAGCAGCATTAAGCTCTCAGTCCTAAAAAGTGAGCACCACAAAGCTCTCATCTATGATCAGAGAGCAGCACAAATCTCTCATCCATGAGCAGAGAGCAGCACAAAGCTCTCAGCTTTAGCAGTGAGCAGCACAAAGCTCGACTCAGCCATGAGAGTGAGCAGCTCAAAGCTCTCAGCAATGAGCAGTGAGCAGCATAAAGCTCTCAGCAATGAGCAGTGAGCAGCATAAAGCTCTCAGCCGTGAGCAGTGAGCAGCACAAAGCTCTCAGCCGTGAGCAGTGAGCAGCACAAAGCTCTCAGCCGTGAGCAGTGAGCAGCACAAAGCTCTCAGCCATGAACAGTGAGCAGCACATGGCATATGCCGTGGCATAACTCAACGGAATCGCTGACCTCGCAACGCCAGCATCTAAAAATATTTCAATAACCCGAAGGCATCGAATTGATGATATCCGCTGAGTCTCTTGGATGAATATTTCTAACTCGTATTGATTTACACGTTTCATATTTAATTAATGTCGTCTCTGTATTGCTGAGTTCAAAATTATCTTATCAATTATCCCGCTTCATATAATGTGCTCCCAATCCTTCCCTCGGCCTCCCCCATCCCCCCGCTTACTAACCACTCCCCCCACGCCACAATGCTGCTCCTACACCTCCTACTTACTATTGTATTTACCCTCCTACTTATTATTGTATTTACCCTCCTACTTATTATTGTATTTACCTCCTTCTTACTATTGTATTTACCTCCTTCTTACTATTGTATTTCCCCTCCTACTTACTATTGTATTTACCCTCCTACTTACTATTATTTTTACCCTCCTACTTTCTATAGTATTTACCCTCCTACTTACTATTGTATTTACCCTCCTACTTACTATTGTATTTACCCTCCTACTTACTATTGTATATACCCTCCTACTTACTGTTGTATTTACCATCCTACTTACTATTGTATTTACCCACCTACTTACTATTGTATTTACCCTCCTCTTTACTATTGTTTTTACCCTCCTCCTTACTATTGCATTTACACTCCTCCTTACTATTGTATTTGCCCTCCTACTTGCCATTGTATTTACCCTCCTACTTACTATTGTATTTACCCTCCTGCTTGCTATTGTATTTACCCTCCTACTTAATATTGTATGCACCCTCCTACTTTCTATTGTATTTACCCTCCTACTTAATATTGTATTTGCCTTCTTACTTTCTATTGCATTTACCCTCCTGCTTAATATTGCATTTACCCACCTACTTACTATTGCATTTACCCTCCTATTTACTATTGTATTTACCCTTCTCCCTACTATTGTATTTACTAACCAACTTACCATTGTATTTACCGTCCGACTTACTATTTTATTACCCTCTTACTTACTATTGTATTTACCCTCCTCCTTACAATTGTATTTACCCTCCTACTTACTATTGTATTTACCCTCCTACTCTCTACTGTATTTGCCCTCCTACTTACTATTGTATTTGCCCTCCTACTTACTATTGTATTTACCCTCCTGCTTAATATCTGTCTCTTATACACATCTAGATGTGTATAAGAGACAGGAGTACGATTCAGTCATGCTTAAAGATCTCAATAAGAATTTACATGATGTAAAGAAAATGCGAGACACTGTCTTACACAACCCGGATCAACTTCTGAACGAGAAAAATTTCACTNTGTAATGCCCCAGGCTGCGGGAGGTGCTGCTGTACGTGGTGGCGGCCCTCAGCAGGGACAGCCCCCGCCACCTCACGCAGCGGTGGGGGGAGCTGAAGGAGGCCCTGAGGGAGGCCGGCGTCACCGGCGTCCGTGATGTGATGGACTGCGTCGCGCGCTGCCCTGACGCGGGGATATTGGGCGACCTCGTCGGGGGCGAGAGATGGAACGTCGTGGAAGGTGGGTACAGGTACGGGTACGGGTACGGGTACGGGTACGGGTACGGATACAGGTACGGGTACAGGTATGGGTACGGGTACGGGTACGGGTACAGGTACGGGTACGAGTACGGGTATGAGTATGGGTACGGGTACGGGTAAGGGTACGGGTCCGGGTACGTGTACGGGTACGGGTAATGCAAGTGCAAGTGCAAGCGCAAGTGCAAATGCAAGTGCAAGTGCAAGTGCAAGTGCAAGTGCAAGTGCAAGCGCAAGTGCAAATGCAAGTGCAAGCGCAAGTGCAAGTGCAAGTGCAAGTGCAAGTGCAAGCGCAAGTGCAAGTGCAAACCTAAGCTCTAGTGCAAGTGCAAGTGCAAGTGCAAGTGCAAGTGCAAGTGCAAGTGCAAGTGCAAGTGCAAGTATAAGTACAAGTACAAGTACAGTTGCAGCCTTTCAGGTGCAGCCTTATACAGGTGCAGCCTTACAGGTACAGCCTTACAGGTGCAGTACAGTAGAGTTACGTTGTGGTTGCCCACAGGTCGCAATGTTGCTGTTGTACCTATCCTGCTGCGACATGGTCGTCCATCTCGCGTGATGGTGGACATAGAGGCCGCGGCCCTGAGGAGGGAGCCGTGGAGGGCGCTCGTGGCGGCGGCGTGGGGCGTGGAGGTCAGGTTGACGCTCCGCCCCCTCGACGACTACGAGCCTCATGACGACCTCCTTCTGCCGCTGCTCAACAGCGGGTAAGAACCTGCACTGATAGGAAAAAAGGCCCCCGTTTTGAAACACTTGGGTGTTTCAAAGCCTTCCAAGCTCGACGCGTTTATATTTGTGCGGCTGGCGTCGTGTGGTCAGTGCGCCGAATGCTGTCATTGGAGGTGGTTGTGTGTGAATAGAACGGAAGCAAACGAACAAACTCCCAACAAATAAAATGGAAGATGAGGACGTGTTCAGGCTTCTATCATACGAAATAGAATCGCTGGAGTCGGATTTCATTCCCTCAGGGCAAATCTGTAAGGAAGATGCAACACCAGCGACCGCATCAAAAGACAACATGGCTCAAGTGGCAAGCCTCGTCTTAGAGTTGAAACCACAATTCCGAGAGCTATCGTTATTAAAGAACTGGTCGTCAAGAACGAAGAGTGCCCTGGCGGAAGACCGCCCTATCGCTCAGTTTGATAAATAAGGAATCACCGCGCTTGCCATCAAGATACTCGTCGTAATCACAGCATTTCTTAAATGATTGGAAGAGAGCTATTCAAAGAGCTGAAATGGATTTTACTCGGCTATGGAGCAGAGAGATGGAGTAACAATGAAATGGCAGCAAGCTGGTGTGGCGGAAATTGAAGGATCGAGCGGTTATGAAACTAAAGGGTAATGAATCTAACGACTCGCCTGGCAAACCCCCTCACCAAGGCGAAAGGAGGAGATCGGACTGATAATAGTATAAAAAATAAAACCTGCTCTCTAGTAGAGCCACAAATATCTTAAGAAATAATATTCATGTTTCTCATCTCCATCATCTGCCTAATGGGAGAGATTTTCTTCCAAGCCGTTGTTATGGTAAATAAAGATTCTGTTTGAATAAATATAAATAATAAATATAATAAAGGTAATTTCAAGTAATTTTATGTAAATGAATATAACAAAGTTACGACCCACGTTGGCCTACTCCGCTCAATACGAGTAGAATCCACATGCATGGCTCTCATAGGAGCCCTAGCCTCGAGGCAGTTCTCAGATACGAGCGCACATGAGGCAGCGGACCTCCGCATAGGTCACTCGGTCGGATGATATTAACATAGACCAATAACGAGACTAATATATATGACATCTAGAAAGCAAAACCTACCACGACCATAAAGCCTGTGTTCTGAATAAAAGTATAAGAACAGGGAGAGGTTAAAAAGATAAAAGGACAAAATAAACATATAGATAATATAAAAAACAGCAGAAATTTACCTAAGCCAAACACGGCAGTAAATACTCAAGAAAACCGGAAAACCCAACCCAACCTAACCTAACCCACCTCATATTTGTTCTAAAATACAACCAGGAAAACATCACGGTTGCAACGCCTATGAAAGAAGGTAAATATAAAATCCAGAAGGATCTCGCTCAAATTGATACGAACGAAATAAGTAAGTAATAAAAACTCGAATAACATGAAGAAAAAAGTAACGTGGAGAAAAAAAAGACTCGGAACATTACACAAATTCCCAAGCCCGGGTGTAAATCAGTTTCCATTCTACCGAGCTATATCAAAAATCTATCAAACCTGGAATTATGTACAGATGAGATCAAAGTACTTTCAAAAGGCTTAAAATTTATCTCATCGCCGGGTGAACCAAAGTTTTATGACCTAGCCAAGGCACTGGCGCATCTCACAAGAAGTATGAACTTGAGAACTTATTTTCGAAACAATAACAGAGACTCGATACCATTCGTAACGAAATCAAACTGGAATCCTCCCATACTTGAAAGCATGCCACTGAAAAATTATTTTAACAGAACTAAATACGAGCTAAAGAGATTACCAACTCAAAGAATTAAAAACAATCTTTCCCACAGGGATAGACTTGCGCTGAGGTCTCTACAAAACAATCAAAACATTATTATAAAACCAGCGGATAAAGGACGCGCAATCGTTATCTTAAACAGAGAGGATTATCAACTGTCGAGAAGCATCGCATGACCAAACATTACAAAAAACTACAATACAACCCTATGGACAAGCTTCACCAGAGAGTTCAGCTTAAGTGCTGGAAACTTAAAAACAAAGGGCAAATAGACTCAAAAACATATGCGTTCCCGAAACAAAAACGGAAAGAACTAAGGACTCCAACCATATTTATGTTGCCTAAAATACACAAACAAACGCAAAACGATAAGAAATTTGTGGGAAGACCCATAACCTCGGCCTGTGGTGGACCCTGTGAAAGAATAAGCGAACTTGCGGATTATTTTCTCTTACAATTGTCAAAAATAAAAAAAAACATATTTGAGAGACAGTCATGAACTGCTAAACATATTGAAAACACTGAAATTGAGCCCAAACGTCCTCCTAGTATCAATGGATGTTGTATCAATGTATACAAACATCATATTAAGAGAAGCAATTGACGTAAATCTGAAGGCCTATGATGCCAGTGTATTCCCGTATAAAATTAAAAAGATCAATACGTTGGACTTCGGAGAAATCTTAGAGCTGATACTTGAAACAACTTCCTGGAATTTAATGGAACGTTCTATAAGGAGCAGATCGGACTAGCAGACTAGCACAGGGTTCGAAATGCTCACCCGAAAATGCTGATATATCCCTTCACTCATTGGAGAGAATTTTGGTAGACCAAATTCCCAAACTGATTATGTATCGAAGATACAGAGATCCTGAGCGTAGCAGAAGAGAAGGATCTCAAAAGCTTTCTGGAGAAAATCAACATAACGCACGAGTCTTCAAAATTTACAATTGAAATAAGCAGTCATGAGCTTAATTTTCTTGATCTCACAATATATAAAGGGGAAAACTTCCGTAAGAACGGAGTGTTGGACACCAAAACTTACTTCAAACCTACTGAAACTTTCGAGTATATTCAGGCCTCAAGCGCGCACCCCTCATTTTGCTTGAAAGGTTTTGTGAAGGGCGAAATATTAAGGCACAAACGGAACAGCAACAATGTTCCGGATTTTATAAAAATTACCCTTATTTTCTATAAATACCTGAGACAAAGAGGTTACAGCAAAGCGCTGTTTTTGGAACAAATGAAGGAGGCTATGAGCGAAAAAAAAATCAGAAAGGCCAAAACGACACAACCTGTTTTTTAAACTAAAATATAACCCGCAAACATCAATAAATGACTTGAGGCAAGCTCTGTGTAAACATTGGCACCAGATCGATGGAGACGAGGATCTTCGATCACTTTTCCCGACACCGCCAATGATCTCCTACAAACGACATATGAACCTGCGTGAGTTCCTGGTAAAGTCTAAACTTGGAAAACCAATAACAAAAAACGGAGATCTAGATATCTTAGTTAATCTCGTTTGAGCATAAATAACAATAACCAGAGCTGGGCAGCGCTACTTTGAAATGTAGCGCCGCTACCGCTACATGCTCTAAATGTAGCGGGCGCTACCGCTACCGCTACATCCACTTGATTGTAACGGGCGCTAACGGGCGCTACTGCTACCGCTACAGTAAAATGTAGCGCGCTACATTAGCCGCTACAATGGCCAAAATTATTAGAGATCTCTTAATATTTATTGTTCTGCTATTGGGATTTACTCATAAACATTAAATGAGAATAAAACATTTTCAAAACATATCAATTCAACTTTATTGCAATTAACCTAACCAAACTAGTACTGGTTACTGTGGTTTGACACAGCAAATAGAAGTTAGTTATTTACTTATTTTTATGTTTTACCTTCCCTACATGGATGTCTACTTTAATCTACCAATCTCAAAAAGTATCCACATATATGTACAAATAAAAGACTGATTTTTTATATATAGATTCAAGTAGACATCCATGTAGGGAAGGTGAAACATAAAAATAACTGTAAGCAAACTGAAACATGAAAAAATACCTGTAAGTGGTAACTGGTAACAACATAAGGGGGGCGTCTACCCTAGAGTTTCCGGTTTTTAGTCTCATCTTAAAGCTGACATTCTGCCCTATCCAATGGTATCATTACCATCTCTGTACGTTGATTTATGCGTTCACGACAGATCATGGAAGGGAGGAGGGTGGGGGAGTTCTTTAACAAATAGAATAGGAGGAAATTCACTGCGAGCACTTTAAATAGAGTGTCGGCTTAAGGTGCACCTTAGTTACCCGCCTGGCGTCGTATGAGGAGGTGTGCATGCAGTCGCTCCCACCATCCTTGACTGGAATCAATCTCCTATAAAGTTTATTTTTGTATCCTTGCTACATTGAGTGCCTATTGCGATGCGCTCGGGGCTTTGTCACGCTCTCCTGAACATTCACACTTATTGCCACGGCAAACCTATCTCCTCCTAGAGTTTTGAAGCTACAGCGATGAGACATATACCATTCGATTCGTAAAGACCATACCTATCGAGTTATCGAGCCTTTTTAGATTTGTGCATAGTTTGTATTTAAAATGAGAGGGAGGGGGAAAAATTTGAAGAAAATAAGAAAAAATGAGAAGAAAACGGAAAATTGCGTGTAAAAATTTTAAGGCAAAAATCAAAAAAGGGCTCGATAACTCGATAGGTATGGTCTTTACGCATCGAATGGTATGCGTCTCAATGTTGTAGCTTGAAAACCCTAGGAGGAGATAGATTTCTACAGTACCCCTTTTTGTCCGTTTTCTATAAATTTCACGTTTTCTATTAATTTTCCTGAAAAAATCATACGAACAAAATGTTCTTGTATTTTGGTTTCACATATATGTGTGAAATTTCAGAAAGATCCGTTAGTAAATGTGGAAGTCTTTCTGGAGGGTATACCCCCCTTAAGTAAAATCTAAAGGCTTTATCTATAAATGTAGCGGTAGCGCTGTAGCGGCAAAACCTCGTATCGCTACTTAAATATGTAGCGGGCGCTACCGCTACCACTACATTGCCGTAAATGTAGTGCCGCTACCGCTACCGCTACTGAAAATGTAGCGGCCGCTATATGTAGCGCGCTACTGCCCACCTCTGACAATAACTAAATGAAAAAGTATGTAAAAATGGATTGCTGGTTCATTACAATGGATTGCAGGTCCATTACTATGGATTGCTTGTCCATTACAATGGATTGCTGGTCCATTACTATGAATTTCTGGTCCATTACAATGGATTGCTGGTCCATTACAACGGATTGATGGTCCATTACTATGGATTGCTGATCATATTCATGCCTCCCCTAACCCTCCTGGGGGACAGGGTGAGGCTGGTGGAGTTCAGCGGCTGCGTGGGCACCTGCGCTGGGACGGCCACCCTCACGTCCGTGGCCCGCGACGCTGTCCTCTACATCCGCATGGCGGCGCCCCTGGACCTCAGCGCCCTCGGGGGGACATACGAGTTCTTAGGTGAGTCTTTCCCAGCACGGGGGGCGGCGCCCCTGGTCCCGTGGGCACCGTACAATTATGTATTGTATAGTCGTTATTTATTGTAATGTTTGGTGATTATTCTGCAGGATAATCAACAAATAACAAATAATCACATAACATAAACTATTAAATATATGTAGTGAAATATTTAGTAATAAATATATATATGTATATTGTATAGTTCCTACATACCATATATGAAATATTATGCATATTGTTATAAAAAATATTGTATCACTATTAACCTCAATATTTATCATATTGTCATAATGATGTTACTATTATAATATCGTTATAAAGATGTAATAATGTTTATAATTTGTTTATGATATCCTTATTATTTGACCTGCGCAGTTGTGTGCACGCGCCCCCTCCTGCCCCCTGGCCTCCCCTCCCCCACGTGGCCGCTGCCCCCCTCCCCCCTGCCATGGCTGATCGTGGAGGGGGCAGATGAGGGGTCCTGGGGGGCCGTGGCCCACACCATCACTTCTCTCGCCCCCCCTGGCAAGAGGTGCGTAGCCCCCCGACCCCCGCGGGGGGAAATGGAGTTCTATTTGTTATACATCGTACAGTTATACATCGTTTAGTTATGCATCGTTTAGTTATACATCGTTTAGTTATGCATCGTTCAGTTATGCATCGTTGAGTTATGCATCGCTTAGTTATGCATTGCTTAGTTATGCATCGTTTAATTATGCATCGTTTAGATATGCATCGTTTAGTTATACATCGCATAGTTATACATTTGAATCGTTTGAATCTTTATTGACCTATAGGTTTCCCTATAGGTGTTTGCATTTAGTGATCGTTGGTAAGTTTGGGGGACGACCAAGTTGGGGGCGTTGTGTGTCTGGGGGAATGACACTGCAGTTTGTTTGCCCAGGTTCGGGTGGCTAGGGGTGCGGGCCTGCAGGCTGCGCGCCGTGGAGCTGCCGCCGCTGCTGCAGAAGCTGAGAGACGAGGGCCTGAGGACGGGCGTCGAGGGCGGCACGGACGACGAGGGCGACACGCGCGCCGAGGTTGACGAGTGAGTGGACGGCTGCCACTAAACTGTGGGCCAATGTTACTATATTGCTGAATGAGCTAATGTATAGACTACAATGATATTGTTTATGAATAGCGTCAAATGGGGGTAATAAAGGACGGGCTTTGTAAATTGGGACAGTCGGCCCACATTTCGTAGAAATGTTATAGCAGCTGGACTAATCAAAATATTGCAAAACCAAAACCAATGGAATGAAGTTCAACATTTTTACTATCTATGTAGCATAAAGCAATTTAAGAAATCATACATTTACTACCTCAAGAAAATCCCTGAAAAAAGTGTGAGAAGTGAGACTTTGAAACGTACCCCTGCTAAGGTCTGTAGCAAAAAATATGTTCGCCGTCTCAAAAAATATTACCTGCATAAAAGTTGCACACAGGAGGTGTGCAACGTATCATTCCCCCAAAAATATGGCCATTTCAGCAGTACGGGGTAATAAGGGACACCCCCTCGGGGTAATAAGGGACACCCCTAAAAACGCATATACAGTAGAAACTCGATTAGCAAAGGCTCCAATTAACAAAAAATCAATCAACAACAAAATTTTTGGCTATTTACATCGCTCAGTGAAAAAAAATTTCACTTGCCGAAAAATTAATGCATCATCAGTCATCACAATATTGTGCACAGAATGTCATATAAAGAATTGTGCAACGGGCAACTTAAAATGAAAACTAATTAACCTAAACCATGATTAATTTCTACAAAAAATATGATGATTTTCACTAGAATATTACTTTCTATTTTGGGTATGTTTTTAAAATCTTTTTTTATAGTGAATTCACTTGACCGAATTAAAATGGTGTGTAATTACAAGCCATCCTGAAAGCTTACAGATACAGAATAAATGCCGTACGTCTGCTGATAAGAAGCTTGCAGTGGACAAGGTTGTTGTAAATGCTCAATGGCATGTCCATGGATACGGTAATATCGCATCAATACTACGGTAATGTATGGATATGGCAATATCTTATCAATAAAGGATAAACAAGTAAAAATCACAGAAAATGTCATTTATTCTACATGTACATCATCTACAAAGGAACAGGAGGGCTTCAGATTACTGTTAGTAATAGATGAGCACACTCTGCATGCTTCAAACGTTTCAAAATTGAGTTTTATTTCAAGTGTCCCGGATTATCCTGTTTCCAGGGGTAATTTGGGACGCTTTTATTTTGCGTCAGGCACCTTACGATTACCATATGGAATTTTTTTGAAGATGCCTTACAATAGCCCTTGCAAAGAGCTATAAAATGAGCCCAAACTTCTTATGAAATGTTTCATGGTAAGAAGTTACTGAAGAAAAACTCTCAAAACCGTCCCTTATTACCCCGTTTGACAGTAATTGTGTCTGATGGCCGCCGCAAGTTGAAACAAAATGGCGGCCGATGATGTTGACCGCCCACTCTGAAGGCGTCCAATCATCGGACACAGCGCCATCATCATGACAATCTTCATTTGACATATTAGAATAATGATAGGTCGTCATTACTGTTAATCCTATATCTTAACCTGAAATTGTATCATTAATATCTATATTTACATAAGTAATGTATTTATTTTATTATATATTATTTTATATTATATTATAGCAAAATAACACATAACATATATTTATTATTACAACAAATATACATAATTCTTAACCTATATCATTATTATTTTAATATATGAATGATAAGATGATGGCGCTCCGTCATTGGTCGCCATTTGACGGCCAATGGAAGCGCCACACAAGATGGCGGCGGCTGGCATGCCACATGCCACGCAGGATATTCACTGCCGTACTCCCACAGCTGGCATGCCACATAGGATATTCACTGCCGTTCTCCCTCAGCTGGCATGCCCCATGCCACGCAGGATATTCACTGCCGTTCTCCCTCAGCTGGCATGCCACATGCCACTGATTGATGAGGCTGTGTGCGTGTTTTGTGTGGGATTAATGAGGCGGTGTGCGTGTTTTGTGTGGGATTAATGAGGCTGTGTGCGTGTTTTGTGTGAGATTAATGAGGCTGTGTGCGTGTTTTGTGTGGGATTAATGAGGCTGTGTGTGTTTTGTGTAGGATTAATGAGACTGTGTGTGTGTTTTGTATGGGATTAATTACGCATTGTGTGTTTTGTGTGGGATTAATGAGGATGTTTGTGTATTTTGTGTGGGATTGATGAGGCTGTGTGCGTGTTTTGTGTGGGATTAATGAGGCTGTGTGCGTGTTTTGTGTTGGATTAGTGAGGCTGTGTGCGTGTTTTGCGTTGGATTAATGAGGCTGTGTGCGTGTTTTGTGTGAGATTAATGAGGCTATATGTGTGTTTTGTGTAGGATTAATGAGGCTGTTTGTGAGTTTTGTGGGATGTGTGGGATTAATGAGGCTGTGTGCGTGTTTTGTGTTGGATTAATGAGGCCGTGTGTGTTTTGTTTGGGATTAATGAGGCGGTGTGTGTTTTGTGTGGGATTAATGAAACCGTGTGTGTGTTTTGTGTGGGATTAATAAGGCTGTGCGTGTGTTTTGTAGTGTAATAAGAGTGTGTGTGTGTGTTTTGTATGACGCACGGATGTCCCTCGCTTCACTGGCATTATATATCGCCGCATTTAACGGCCTAGCCAGTCTATTTGCAGTTTGATATCATTTTATATAATTAGTTTTTACATAATTTTATTTGTAACGCAATTATTTTGATATTTTGTTGAATGAGTTTTAATATATGAACATAGTTCTTGTTCATAATGAAAACAATAATGAAAACTTAATGAAAATTGTCTTCATAATTTATGAACATATTTCCTGTATTGTTGCAGGGCAGAGCAGAGTGCTGAGCTTGTTCCTCACGTCTTGCTGGCGTCAAACATCAATGATGGCGACGAGGAAGAGAGAGACAGGGAGAGAAAAAATATAACTCCCACTGAGAGAAATGGGTGGGTCTGGATGACCCACTTAGGTGAGTCATGGCCCGTCCCATAATTGATCTACTTGTATGACCCACATCCCCCAGATGTGGGTCATGCTGACCTACTGCTGGCCCTCTAACTCCCAATTCTTGACCCACTTGTGGCGCCAATTACCTTGCTTATAGCACGAACCAAATGTTTGTACCGTACGTGCAGTGTTATTGAGAAGGAATAATCAGACAAATAGCATTCAACGAAATGTATTGGAAAACGGCTCTGCTGGCTAAATAAATGTATTTATATCGTCTAAATCTCGTCATAATCCTTTAATGCATAGTAAATTTCTGCCTAAGTCACAATGCATGAATACTGGTGCCTACACGCTCAGCAAAACAAGAAAAAATGTGAGTTAAATGGCACAAAACGCTTATTATCGCAATAATGCGAGAACAAAAGTCAACGGCTTAAATAGCATTCGCAACATAAAATAAATGTTCGGTCGCTGGAAAATATATTCCTCTGAAATACTACGTTGCAAAACAATGTTAATTCTTACTAAAGACCATAGTTATCTAAATGATGCGAGATCAAAAATCAACCACTAAACTAGCATTCGCAACATAAAATAAATGCTCAGTCGCTGGAAAATAGTCCTCGGAAATACTTTGCAAAGCAATGAAATAAAGTTAGTGAGCAATAAAGTAATGCCAAAAAGCAAAAAAAAAATAATATTAAATTCACGTCACTAATCCCTGGACTATACAGGCATGAGAAGCTGCTGATGAATCAAATAGTCGAATTGTAGTCATTACTGATCGAATCATTTAATTTAATGGTTAGGGCAGCTACAGCCATGGGCGTTTTTGTTGTGTCTTTGAAGCCTAAAATTGTCTTTTGAAGAAAACTCAAGGTGTTCTTGTGGGTTGAAGGATAGGAACAATTCAAAATGTAATAAAGAGCAAGCCAAAGAACGGTTGCATTCAAAAGACCCTTTGTACTACAGATCGTACATTTTTCGGCAACTAGCTCAATTGGAGTATCGACTGCCGAAGCTCGAGACATATTCTCAAGAGATTTTGCATTTTCTAGCGCCTTTTCTGTGGGCATGTTTTTCCTGTTGTTACCATGACCTAGAGTGACGGGCATAAAATCATCACTTGACAGCAAAACTTCGCCAGTTGATGGCATCAAGTAGGTTGCATCAGGAGGGACACCAGAAGAAGATCCAGAGGCAGCAGTATCTCGAACACTGGACTGAGCCTCGTCCACCGAGGTGGCTGAAGTGCTTGGCTTCGGAACCGTCATAATAAGATGAGGCGCCAGTTCCTGAAATTTAAAGAGGTATGTTATCACAAAATCAAATACAGCTTATCAGCGAAGTTATTGATATGGCCTGTTCAACATAAAATAAGAAGAGGCGCCAGTTCCTGAAATTTGAAGAGGCATGTTATCACAAAAACAGTGCAGTATTTAAACGAAGTAAGTGATTAATAAATTATTATGAAGACAAATGTTTCATATTAATATCAAATAAATATGAAGGCAACTTAACAATAAATTTTAATCTAAAACTCTTATAAGCGAAATTGAATGTTATTTCTGTGATTGTGACGACCAAGTCCATGTAGAATGACCCTACTGACTTCATTCAAATCTGATTCGACGCCAACGTGAAGTTCCTCTTTCAGCAGCGAAGGCAGGTGGCAGAGCGCTCTACAACATCGTTGCTCTGAAAAACAATAAAATTTTTAAGAATTCATTTGATATCAGAGGATTTTTTAAGGCTAACGAACAATTAATTCATGGTTTATGGCTTAGAACATTGCAACATCACATCTTCAAAGAAAGCTAATCTATTCACAGAATACGATGCAATCGAGGTAAATTATGTACCTTTTTTTACCTCATTTCCTTAACGATATAATTTTTTTAAATACGTAGATTTCAATAAACAATAACGATTCAATCTTTAATAATTTGTAAGTCGATCATTGAGAGCACAGAAATGGTAGAGACGGACAGTAAATATAGCATGAATTGAATTGCTTCTGTTGGGTTTACCTTCGATGTCATCCGCTGGTGCATCTAGCAGAGACATCAGATCCGTGTGGTCTTTGGCAAGGTGTAAAATAGCTGGAGCATAGGCTATGAGCCTCTTCATCATCACTTCCATGATATCCATTCCAGTGAGACGTCGAAATTCCAGGATGATCTGAGAATCAGAAATTACATTTTTTTATTTTTTCATTAGTTATATCAAATGAATTCACTGCACAGCGCCATAGAAGTTAACGATACATCGCAAAGGATGAATTCGATACACTTATTCCACCAACCTGCTGTTCGTCAAAAAGGAACGGGAAATCGCTCTTCAGTTTCTGAATCTTGACCATTTCAGTTACAATAAGTCTGCGACGGTATGGAAAGGTCTTGTCCATAAGGTCATCAATCTTCCTCGTGTCCTTAAAGTTCTTTTTATAGTCATTGATCATGACCCATTGGTGCCGCGCCATAGCAGCATCGTCATCCGCCAAAGTATTAGGCGGTAAATAATTGAGCACTCCAAACGGTGGTTTACATTTGACAGCGCGCCGCAACTTATTTTCGCTCGAATTCTTTACACTTTTAGTCGGTGTTGAATTTAGCTCGTTTTCATTTCGAGGACTTGCTGATGATTCTGAATTGCTGGACAAGAGCGTACGCCTCCGTCCACGGTAGGCTTCGACAGCTGGTACTTCAAGGTCCCGTCGCTTCCTCGTGTTCCTTAGCTTCTCGGATAGACGAGTTCTCCAATAGACCTGGAAGTTAAATTTCGAGGAAACCAGAATTACATACTCAAAGCATTTCATATACATTCTGAATTATTAAAATGTAAGGTATACAAGGCAATTCCTGGAGTCGAAATTTTTAAATTTAAATGCATAATTTTAGAGCTACCACTACTATTATTAGGTTTTAGGTCATATATATTTAACCAATAAAAAAATGATTCATGAATTACCACGGAATCTCCAAAGGGAAGAGGAGCCAGAAATGGGTATTTCTTCACAATTTCAACCGCAACGGACTTGTACTGACTTGGAGTAGGATAACTGAAACATAAATTTTTGTAAATAAAAAATGTTACGTTCTATGCTCACTAATATGACGTTTGGAGTTATTTAAATACAATTCTAAAACATTTAGCAGTAAGCAGTTGTGACCAAATGCTCAATTTATACGCAAAACTGTGTTTATAAATACAGTTCACTGATTACTGAACCTTTTAATTATTTTCAAGAGGTTTAAAGCCAGATGTCGCTTTTTAGCCAAAAGTTTTTGCACAAGATTAGCCATCAAAAGAGCATATCATGATAAAAATGAACAACTCACAATGTGTAGCGGGTGATGGCTTCATAGAGATGATTCATTAACAGAATTACATGAGGTTTCCGCAATGTTTTCTTCTGATGGAGAGCGTTTCTGAGGCTTGTAGGTAATGTGTCCTCATCAATTGAAAATTTATCTGGCCATTCAACCTGGTCCTTTGAGTGGAATGAATCATCTGCCACGAGTAAAGTCGAGGTACTTTGCGAATTGGGTAAATTTGTGTTTTTTGGAGAAACAAGTTCTTCTGATGAGACAAAGGGTTCGCCAGTGTCAGAAGCCTCCATCATTTCATTTCTGTAAACCAAAATTCTTAGATTAATGAAAGCTGCTACCCGACTTGTCAATAAGAACTTTCAAAAATTTTAACAACAGGTAAAAATAATAATATTTGATATACTCAATCTGGAGCAGGCCTATGTATGCAGATGTAACAAGAATTTGGCGAGTAGAAGCTCTCCACATCAACTAATACATTTTTAACGATTATCCTTAATCAATATAATAAATTAATAGATAAGATGACTATTTACATCAAAAGTTATGAATATCATTTACCTTTTTCCATCATCCAGATCCAGCAAGTTAATGAAATTCATCCTCAGGATGCCAACATCAGGTAACTCTGATGGTTGAACTTCACAGTAGGCCTTAAAATCTTCGTCATAACATTCCAGAAAGCAAGATGTTAGAGGAGGAAGATCTTCTATTCTTGTGCTGAGTATAGCATAAGCTTCAGCTAACAAATGTTCTTTATTTTGGCAAGTTACTTTCACAATTCTGTTTTTGCACTTAATCAAGTACTTCATTTTACATGCATGTAAATATTACTAGTTTTTCTGCACAAAATGAGACATGACAACAAGTTCAAAATCACCGCATGAATACATTGAAAGGGGATATGGACTTAGCAATTGATTGAATCATCTGCCACGTGTAAAGTCGAGGTACTTTGCGAATTGGGTAAATTTGTATTTTTTGGAGAAACAAGCTGTTCTGATGAGACAAAGGGTTCACCAGTGTCAGAAGCCTCCATCATTTCATTTCTGTAAACCAAAATTCTTAGATTAATGAAAGCTGCTACCCGACTTGTCAATAAGAACTTTCAAAAATTTTAACAAAAGGTACAAATAATAATATTGATATACTCAATCTGGAGCAGGCCTATGTATGCAGATGTAACAAGAATTTGGCGAGTAGAAGCTCTCCACATCAACTAATACATTTTTAATGATTATCCTTAATCAATATAATAAATTAATAGATAAGATGACTAGTTACATCAAAAGTTATGAATATCATTTACCTTTTTCCATCATCCAGATCCAGCAAGTTAATGAAATTCATCCTCAGGATGCCAACATCAGGTAACTCTGATGGTTGAACTTCACAGTAGGCCTTGAAATCTTCGTCATAACATTCCAGAAAGCAAGATGTTAGAGGAGGAAGATCTTCTATTCTTGTGCTGAGTATTGCATAAGCTTCAGCTAACAAATGTTCTTTATTTTGGCAAGTTACTTTCACAATTCTGTTTTTGCACTTAATCAAGTACTTCATTTTACATGCATGTAAATATTACTAGTTTTTCTGCACAAAATGAGACATGACAACAAGTTCAAAATCACCGCATGAATACATTGAAAGGGGATATGGACTTAGCAATTGACGGACATTTACAAAAAATGATTTTGTGGTTTCAGTCAAAATATATCCGTGCAGATGATTGCTAAATTGAAATTCAGACATGATTTTGCCTAAACAGTAAATTTCTCCACATATATAAGTCATCTTTTTTATACATCCAAAAATGTAAGAGTCATTTTTGAAACCTATAACCACACACAAATTTGCACAGTACTGCACTCCATTGTACTTCACTGAGTTACAGAGAGATATGTTGGTTTCAGAGCCGGACACTGGAAGAACAACATCTAAATCTTCCAGAGAAAGAAAAGATATGGGGATGGTTTTCTGGGATGAAAATTTCATTTCCATATCTGGCAGAAACAGCATATTCATATGATGGTAACTTTGCAAATACTGATGTCTCGCAGAAACAGCATATTCATATGATGGTAACTTTGCAAATACTGATGTCTCTTAGCCATGGTAAGACAGCTGTTCTTGAAGTTCTTGGATCTCTTCATTATTGTTTTCAATGAAGAGTGTTTACCTTCAAACCGAAGAGTGCTATTGTGGATCAGTGGACCAAACTCTTTGTACTGTGAAGCATAATGTAACATAAAGTGTGTTTTGGGCTTCACATTCAGGTGATTGTTGACATGGAAGAAGTCTTCCAAGAATTCTTCTATCAACAGCTTCATCTGATGAATTTCTCCATACTTCAGAGAAGGTGCCATAATATAGTCCAATATATTCAAATATTGGCAATATAATGCCCATTGCTTGTCATTAATGGGCACAAGATGACCAATTAGAAGAGGCAATAATCGCACAAGACATAAAGACTGGGCAGCTGTCTGTTTGATAGTTACTTTACTTCCAGATTCTCCTATCAGTTGAGTTGGCTTGTTAGTTTTATCTTTCCCACAGTAAGGAAAATTTTGAATTCTATCATTGAGTTCATTCAATGAGAATAATTCTTCATGGATGCAGTGTTCTAATACAACCTTAAGTATCTCAAAATGAAATCCTTCAAAGAGGTCATGGGCAATATCAGAAGGTGACCCCCAGCTAATGTGGAAGTATTTCAACTCATTTAAGATACAATCCTTCTTCAGGCCATAAGCAGTTGAAAGGCTTTGGTCAACTTGCATGTTTGCCAGCTTTGCATTGTGACTTTCTTTTGAAGTTCGTTCAAAACTTTCCTCAGTAAAATGCATGTTTCTACTGTCTTTTGTTGCATTACAAAACCGACAAGCCTTATATGATGAAAAGCTTTCAAAGTAGCCTCCCAACTCATGAGCCGCAAGGTTGTCAGCAATGACCATTGCTACAGTTCCTAAGAAACACATGGCTCCAAACTCTGTTTCAACAGTTATACCTTCATTTTCTAGTAGCTTCAAGTCATCAATAAGACATCTCATCACCAGATCTAATCCATGTTCTTTGATGTGTCTCCTTTCTGTCAATATTGCTAACCTTACCTTATGACCTTATGATGAGTTTAGGACGTCGCAGTCCACGGTCACGCTGATGCGCCGCCTTCGTCGTCCTCCGTCTTTGTTTTATATAGGGTAGATCCATTATCTGGTTTTTCAATCAAATAAGATATGTGTATCTGGTATTTTATTATAGCTTAAAAATATCATTCTGGTCATTCATCATTTTGGACAATATATGTAGTCACAATTCATGATGAGTTTGAAAAAATTTCTGCTGAGTTCTCATCACAATTCATGATGAGATGAAAAAGTTTGCACTGAATATCATTAAAATTATTTTAAAATTCATTGACTGATTCAGTTTTAAAAATTGAGGCTCTAAAGCACATAATAATAAATTATATCAAAATCTATCATTAACATCCATCTTTGTTAGCAGTCAATGACTCTGTAATAATTGCCGCTGCACTGCCTGTGCAAGGCAGAATTCAGGGGAATAATATTACAGTGCTGTCCTGTCAATCAATTACCCCAAAATATTTGTTAATATATTTCCCAAATGCCTGGCTACTTTAAATGCCTGGCAGGGCAGTTGGGAACTGAAAATCAGACTTTTCAAATGCAAAAACAACTCAGAACTTTTATGTAAGTAACCTCCATATACAGGAGGTTCCATTAAAAAATGTTCACTATACAATAGCATAGGTAGTACTAGTACCTACACATATCTTATTGGATCAAAATACCAAGATTTGGACATTCATTTTATAACTCATATGTGCATGGAGCTAAGGACCCTGATACGAGTTCATGAAGTTAAATCAGGGCTGAATTCTTGAAGAGTATTTTATAAATAGATATTAGTAGGGCTAAGTAGGCTATATACATACATACAATATTTATACGAGATTGAAAAATACTTGACTATAGTTCACTCTTTATGATTCAGCTTGATATGTTGGAACTGAGCAATTAACAATTAAGGCTTGATATATTTTCAATGTATTAATAATTATTTCTATAATTCCATTCAGTAAAATGTAGGTACCCATGCTGACAGGCAGTAGGTTAGCAAGCTGACTGAGCTGGCATGTTGTGAATCATGTGATATACCGTACACAGGAATTAAACACATTGAAATAGACTTGCCTTCAGTAACTAGGTTGCTATTTTATAGCTTGCAAATTTCCAGAATTTTAACCAAAAATTCCAGAATTTCATCCTGAATCTACAACACTCCACAGTCCACACCTCACCTCACAGAGTCACAGTCATTTTTCAGCATAAGCTTTTATTAAAGTTTTACACTTTTACTGGATTAGGTACATTGACGAAGTTACTCATTTCTAATGATTACCTACTCAACCAAAATAAATATTAGCGCGGTGACAAGTAATTTTCTCCATTACACACATTAAATTGAAAGCCGTAGTCAAGGTATTGTCACAAATCACAATCAAACGCAGCGAACTTATTTAAACTCAAATGTTCATAAATTAAATAACATAATTTGCTTCTTTATCACTCGAGCAGCAACAATCGACGCTGATTCATGAAAATAAGTTGCAACTGCAACTCTGCAAGAGCGTGAAAAGTAGGATAGGCGGCTACTCGAGTTGACTCGAGGCTATAGCTATAGTGATCAAGTATAATTCACGTTTCCAAGGCTTCTTTGAAAATATGCAAAACTTGGTAATCAGTTTTTATTTACAATTTATCAAGCACAGTAAAAAATGCACTTATCACTTGAGGCTCCTGTACCTAAATTAGGCTCGATCTTCATAATGGCACGACAAGAGGAGATGTTAATCGTAACAAAGATGGCCAGCGTCTTGCGCTTTGTTAGAAGACGCTACCGGTAGAGGGTGTTAATCGCGCCAGTTAAGTTGCCATTAGCTGCCATTAGCGAATAAAATATGGGAAAGATCTTTAGTCACAAGTCGAAAATTACCTTTTTAATCTGTTAGTATTTTTATTTTATCAAGTACAGTAAAAAATGCTCGTATCACTTGCGTCTCTGTACCTCAATATATGATAATAACACGATCATAAAGAAGCGGTTTCTGACAACTTATCTACGTGGCCAGCGCACTGAGGCAGTTCATTGTTATATGACGCTAGAGGGCGTCTCTTGCGCCGATTAAATTATCAAATAACAAATTAATCATAGAACTACCTTTATTCGCGGTCAGAATTGAACTTTATTTTACCATCAAGTTGCAAAATTATAGTGATATTGAAGAAAGGAAAGTTTTTGTAAAGCAATTTGTTCGAAGAAAAACTTAATAATCAAATAATTCATTTTTACGTTATTTCAATGTGAAGCTCCATTTGGCGGTAATGTTCCAACTGTCATTATGTCGAGCGGGGCACTAGAACTGCTCATAAAAAGGCATAAATTTGCATTGACTGCAGCCAATATCATTTCCTTCCTAATACACTCAATTTCTGCTTATTACCTTGATTTCCGCTTGGCATGCTAAATTTAAATAATGAAATAGGTGGTATTTCTCGTCTACACTAACTTTCAATATTAAAAAATTTGAGTTCACTTATTAAGCATTCGTCAGAAGACACGAAAAATCTATACATTGTATTATTTCGATTTCTACACTGGATATTGGCGAAAATAGTTCTATCGCCCATATTTGCTAACTCAAAAAATTGACAATAGACAATAGACACCACGTTCGATGAAGGCGCGAGCCCAACTGAGTCAACGGTCAACGCCTTGATTTACCCTGACTCACGTGCAGCGTTACCGCAGCTGCTGCTGCGTGCGATACAGGAAGTGGGTCATTACGACCCACAAAAATGGATGACTCACTTCTGCTGGCTAAAATTTCTCTCAGTGCATTGCTATTTATGAGACATGTTTCAGTCAGGTTTTAAACCATCTGAAATGATTAAATGTTTTAACTGAAAATTATTAAATGTTCCGTTTATGAATAAAGTTGCTACACAACAAAGTGAACCAAATGTCATGAGTTCTTGAATGTTGGGTATGATATGGGTATGATGGTCCAATGGCAGACTTAATCTCACCAGTTAACCAAGTAGGCCTTGCTTTTCTTACAGATATAAACTTTACAGGAAAGGATTCGCTATAAATTTTAGACAGCTCGGAAATAAAAGAGTGCATTGTTAAGTTAGGATCATTAATATTTGACAAAATTTCCGATGGGAAGAATCGCATTTTCTCCTTAAACTGTTAAACATTGTCATCATTAATTAAGTGAAAATATTTTCAGGGTGGAGCGAAAGAAAAACCGATATCAAAGTAAAAGAACGTCATCAAATGATCAGACTAGTCACAGTCAATTACAGCTGATTCGGGATTGGATCCAAAGGAAAAATTGCACCAAATGTGATCCAGTAACGAGTATGGGGTAATTGGATTTTGAGAGGAAATTCTAGTTCGTTTAGTTATGACTGGATAAAAATTACTGCACAGCATGTCATAAATAAAGTTGTTAGTTGAGCATAAATTAAGAGGGTGGTATATATTTATATTGAAGTCCCAACATACGATTGATTTACTAGTTCCCTTCAATTTTAAAAGAACCTCGACCGTGAACAACTCGTTGAAGATTCGAATACTGTTAGATGGTGGTCTATAAATGCAATAAACAGAAAGCTCAAAAGTAGGTAGGCTGACACAAAGGTTCAGCAGTTCATATTTACTTTTCACCCAAATGAACTCATCATTTACCCTAGCGCTGCGTATACACCATGGGAGGTACGTAAGCCGTTATACCTCCCCCATGGTTGTTGCGATAAATGCTATACCTAGAATAACCTGAAATATTAAACAATTGATCGGAATTTGGACTTAGCCAGGTTGCAGTAACTATAATTAGAGTAAATTTAAATTTCACTGTACTGAGGAATATGATGAATTGATCAAAAAATTTTCGCATACACCTAATGTTAACACAAACAAGAGAAAACGATTCATAGTTAAACTGACACGGTTCAAAAACGCATCGCAGTCATAGATTTCACATTTGATATCGGGAATATCACCCACAGAAAAATCCCTTAGAGACACATCAGGATAAGTAATTTCGGCCATCGCAGTGAAGTTGTGAAAAATTATGGACAATATGATGGCCCTAAATGGTATCAGGCATTTGAAACGGCGAAAGACTTCTCGAATTTCACCAGGTCACACTCAGAGTTTATGAATGAAACCTTATTGCTCGACCAAGTCTTAGCACAAACTTGTCCATGCCATGCATAAACTCTTTCGATGGAATTAGTGGATCTCTTTAGAATTCTTAGCTTGAATAGGAAAGCAGCACGCATTTTAGTCAAATATTCATTAACTAATAGATTTTCAGGCTTCATCCTCTTCATAGCTTTCAGAATTCGATTCCTAGCCTCGTTGGTAATGAAGGACACTCGTATATGTTTTACATCCTTCCCTATGACGACCACGGCCTCGATGTTAGTTACATGAAGAGTTCCCACGCCATATTCGTTCATCTTGTCAACAAACTTCTGCTTCAGACGCACGGTATTCCCAACCGCCTCAGCGCCCTTCCCAGTAGTGGAGACGAAAGAAAAATCAATAATTGTCTGTACAACACTACCTTGGCAAGCCATCACCTTTGCAAGCGAGTGCGAGTCCTGTTCAATGGAATCCAGGATTTCAGAGGATATAATGAGAGCAGCAGTAGCTTAAAAAAAATCACAAATGGGGATCGTGGGTAATAGGTATTAAATAATACCAATTCATTTTGATCAACTTTCTTATTATTATTTCTAAACTTATAAAGTGAGTACATGACTAAAGTGCTTCTTTCTAATGCCCTTTGCAAGTTCATTTGTTTATAACTACAAATAAGATAAATTAGATTACATGAAAAAAACATTGCTTCTTTAAAACTAAATATGTAAAAGTAATAAGCATCTTTTGAATAAGTGGAATTTCACTGATGCCTTTCGGGGAAGCATTCAACGTGTAGCAGCTCAACGTTGCACTTGGAACATTCCAAGTGCAACGTTGTCTTCAATCATCTGTTCGCTGCAGAACGTCGCCCTGAATTACTTCTTCGAACGTCCTCCAACAAACGCTGCTTTGATTGCTCACTGAATAATGGGCCACCTGATTTCTTAGGACCTGACAAAGATGATATTTGCATATATACCCGTACTATTCTCTTCTTGAATTCCAGCAAAGGCATTTGTTTGTTTCCCATGCAAAACAGTATGTGTGCATTTATGAGTCATGTCAATAATGTTCGTGAAAAGTGGAAAATACCATTTTCTCCACGAACCCTGATCTTGTATTTGTTGATGAGCCAGTTCATTTTATCCACACCACCCATGTACTTGTTGTAATAGGCGATGCACTTTGGTTGTTCTAATCTAACGAGACATAATTTTTCTTCCGCTTGCTCCATCTTTTTAGTTTGCCCGTCTGCTCTACACCTTGGTGATTTGACATGTTGACATGGTTGTTGTTTTTCCAAACAATAGAAAAATGTTATTGCTACAGTTATAACTGTACTCAACAAAGCCCCATTTTCCTCTTTAGGGCTTTTACTCTTTGTTCAGATGCGATAGGGCACTTTTTGGTATGATTGAGCTTCACTGTACCAGAAGCGGACGCATCTTGTTCAGCTAGTAATTTCATGAGCTTGAAACATGGGAAAAAATTACCAAGAATACATGATCCGATGGCATACTAGCTTTAGCAACTTTATTCAGGGTAACTGATGCTCTTAGTCCACTGACAGTTGATGCATCTTCTTATTTGCCTTCATGAAGATCTAAATCGAAGCAATATTCGGTAGTTGAACAACTCATCGCCCAGTTTTTGAAACCGAACCCAGTATGGGCTTCCCTCTGATGAACAATTTCAGAAAATAATGTCCATAAATTGAAATATTTGCTCATTAATGCTCAAATCTTTGGAAAAAATCCCAAATATCAAGAAGCGTTGGTTCATTATTTCAATTAGAGGAGCTATCTAGAATAACTTTGTCATGCACCAGTTCTCAGTGTTGAGTTGTCATTGAAATGAAAGTTTTGCTTCAGTTCTAGGTACCGGTTCCGGCTGAAACACATGCAGTCGAACGAATGTCTTGTCACTGTCTTCATCTTCACACAAGTACATTCTTTCTTGAGGCAGACTAGGCAGACTGTCATAGCATGTTAGCAAGAAGGAACCAACCAACATCCTCAATCAGCCGTCAGACATAAGGAAACCATTACGATTGTTTTGAGCAGTATTACGATATTCTCACTGCACATGATCCCCAAATGGGGATTGGCTTAAAATTCCTGTTTACTGCATTACTAAGCGAATACTTGAGAATTACCTTAGTATTTTCCGAAAAAATATAGTCTATTTTAGCACTTATTATGGTATTTTGAATCAGAAATGCTTATAAAGAGGATAAAGTACATATAAAAAAATTATAACTCTGTCGCATCACAAATAAAGTCACTTCTTTCGGAAAATTCGACATATATCTTTTTTCTACACGAAAGGATACATTTCCAACTGACCTCAATTTATGTCAACAATCTTTATGCATACTTCATAGAACAATAACATCCAGGTCAATAGTTAATGTTCCTGCATGGTCAATCCACACAAAAAAAAAAACGATCCCTAACTGAGGATCACGGGCGCTACTGGGTTCCAGTGAAATATTTCATTAGAATTTTTTACAGAATTAATTTTGAATTCATGTATTATGGCAATTTAGTAAATAATAATTTGCAAAGAAATACGATCATTTTAAATAAGTACCGATCATAATTAACTCACTTTTAATCGCACACGCATATAGACGTCGTCGGTTGAGCTAATGGAAGGACAGCTACGAGAACAAAATAGGAAATGATAGGATATTTCTTTATTAACTACTAACATTCCAAATATTTTATTTAGCTGTTTATGTGTATTATTTCACAGATTGGCCCGGCGCTATCGGCTACCCCAGCAAGTTAACCTTGGTATAGCAGGTTCACTTGGCGAGGCGACCCTTCGCATATTTATACATCGCTGCATGCTAGAGGTACGAATCTCTAAACAACACACCGATGGCCATGCCCGGTAGACTGAGCATCGGGCATCGCAATCATTAATAAGCATTGTCATTGCAGCGACGCCCGCCCCTCAGGAGAGCTGATATGTTATGGTGGCATCCATGATACCAGGCGAGAAGGTGTGGTGCAGGCTTACTGGACACTGCACCTGGGGGTCTAATTACAGCTAAATGAATCTGCTGGACTGAATGCTCAGCGTAGATTGTAATCAGCATAAGATAAGGATATGAAATGGACCGGCATTGTAAGACGTGCCTGTTGGTTAGAAATGTGTTGGCCTGTTAGAAATGTTACAAGCCCTAAGATAATGATACTGCATTGGTTCAACCACAAATCATTCAATTAGAACCAACGTGCTTGAATTTCATTACGTGCGAAAATTCGATATTATTTAATAACAACGTTCAATTTGCCATTATGAAACTAAAAATGTGTTTATCCATTACTGGTCGGTTTTTACTTGAATCAATTCGAAAAATAATTTAACATTTTCAAATTAAGAGGGTATTTACGGACCTCTATACTCCACTTACGCGCACTTTTGGTTATCCTCAATTCCGATTGCTCGCACTTCCGGCCAGCCATAATTCTTGATACCCGACCTTCCGTCCAGCCAAATACTACCTGTCACTTATTGATCACTGCATTTCCCTCCACCAATGCTCAGACCCAGAAGTAGTGGTACATCATTAAGGGGACCGTCTACCCTAAAATTTCAAATTTTGGCGTTTTCCGGTTTTTGTGCTCATCTTAAAGCTTACTTTCTGACGCATCGAACGGTACCAGAATCATCCCTCTACGTCGAAAAATGATTTCGTGACAGCTCCCTAAAGGGGGGCGGTTTCGAGGCCCCTTCAGTAAAGTCTATGGGATTAATTTGACACACTAAAAAGGAACGTCTGATGTAAAGCGGCTAATTATGGCATTACCTGGTGCTTATACTCATTTTAAAGCTTACTTTCTGACGCGTCGAACGGTACCAGAACCATCTCTCTGCCTGCATTTTGAGGCACAGGACGCATCGCAGAATGGGGGGCGGTGGGGGGCAGCATTCACTATTTGAATAGGAGATAATTCAAGAGAAGCTCTACAAATATCGCTTATAGCGGCCAGCACACTCAGTGCCCATCAAGACAGCGAGGTGGGATGTATGCTGCCAGTCGCTCTATGCCTCGCTGACTTGGTTTGAGGCTTAATTACGGTATCTAGGCTACGTTACGACTCTTTTATGTCCCTTTACGTGCAGCGCTGCAGTATTATGAGCGTGTTGGACACCTCTATTTCTCCCAATTGCTCTCACGGAAAATCTATCTCCTCCTAGAGTTTTGAAGCTACTGCAATGAGAGACATATCATTCGATTCGTGAAGACCATACCTATCGACCTAGCCATCCCTTTTTTTAAATTGTGTATGGTTCGTCATATATATGGGGGAGAATGAGGGGGAAAAATGAAAATAAATGGAAAAACGCGCATAAAAAAACTATGGGGAAAATGAAAAAAAGGATGGCAGAGTCGATAGGTATGGTCTTTACGAATTGAATGATACGTGTCTCGATGTTGTAGGACGATACTTGTAGGAGGAGATGCATTTTCTAAAGTACCCCTTTTTGGCCGTTTTCTATGAATTTCACGTTTTCTAACAATTTTTTCGAAAAATTCTTAGGAGCAAAATGTTATTTTTTTACATTTTACGTATGTATGTGAAGTTTCATGATGATCGGATAATAACTGTAGAAGTTTTTACGGAGGGTAGACGGTCCCCTTAAAGACGCTTTGTTGCATCTCAAGCGTTTGACTTCGATTGGTTGGTTGATTCCGAGGACATGCGTGGATGTCTAAAGCGGCTAATAGGAGTAACTGCAAGTGAATCTGGTTAGGGACTGATCACACTCCAATTAATCTCATTGTTCTCCAATACTTCTCCTGAATATTTCGAACTGTATTAAGGACATGAATGTGGCTGAGTCATGGTCATTTCTCAGGGACTCGGTTATGTCTGCAGTTGATGCGTGTGTACCTAAAATTACGCTTGGTGGAGCCAAAAAAAACACAGTGGATGAACAGTACTGTTCTAGCTAAGCTGAAAACAAAGAAGGAAGCCTAACCAGCTTTATTTACAGACTCGTAGCGATGCTGACTATAACCTATACGCAAGAGCTCGAAATCAAGCTAAAGAAAGCTGTCGCACCGCAGTAAAAACACACGAAAAAAATTTTGCTAAAATGCAAAAAAGAACCCGAGAGCCTTCTTTTTGTACGCTAGCTCGAAGTGCAAGATGAAGGACGGTATTTCTGATTTGAAAGTAGATCTACGAAAGATATCCTCTGATGAGGGCAAGGCTAACGTTCTTAATCAGTTTTTCAGTAGCGTATTCACTGAAGAGAACTTAAACAATATTCCAGTTATTGAGGAGCGCCCAGTCAGCTCTAAATTTGCAAGTTTTGAAATACAAGAAGAAGAGGTTCTCAAGCGCCTTATCGCTGTAAATCCAAACAAGTCATGTGGACCAAACGGCTTCCACCCCAGATTACTCAGAGTTAACAACTGTCCTAGCCGGCCCTTTGACGTAATTTTTCGAAAAACTTTGAACGAAGGGATGTTGCCGGCTGACTGTAAAGAAGCTCAAGTGACACCATTATTCAAAAAAGGTGACAAAAGCAGCCCGGGCAACTATCGCCCTGTCAGTTTGACAAGTGTCGTTTGCAAGGTAAAGGAATCTGTTGTGAGGGATTGATTGATAGATCATTTGACTGCTAATAATATCCTATCAGACTGTCAACATGGCTTTATTGCCGGGAGATCCTGCACCACTAACCTCTTGTCTACGCTGAACAAATGGACCCGCCTGCTGGACGAAAGGGAGCCAGTAGATGCAGTGTACCTCGATTTTGCCAAGGCATTTGACAGTGCCCCACATGAGCAGCTGTTGCGGAAATTGCAGTCTTTGGGAATTGACAGCAATGTACTCAAATGGATCAGAGATTTTCTAGTAGGGAGACGCCAACGTGTCTGTATTAATGGGTCCGTATCAGAATGGGCTCCAGTGCGCAGCGGCGTTTTTGTTGTTGTTGTAATTGTCCATCCTGGTAGTGGCGACTAGGGAGGGGGGGTGATAGGTCAGTTTTTCCGGGCACTCGGTACCACTGGTAGTTCTACGACCATCACTGGCTCGCTGACCCTCCAGAACCATTTTATTGCATTACACAACAACCTGGACAAGCCAGGTACTCATTTATCAACCAGAGTTGGATGAATGGCTGAGTTGACCATGAGCTGAACTTCCCGATAGAACTTGTCCTCAGTGGGACTCGAACCCGGGCGCTGGGTGCGAGAGACAGAGTCTCTCACCACTGCACCGCCACAGCTCTTGCGCAGCGGCGTGCCACAAGGAAGCGTTCTCGGACCTGTTTTATTCGTTGTGTTTATAAACGATCTGCCAGAAGTCTAGCGTGTGCTCGATGTATGCTGACGATGCAAAAATTTATAATACAGTGAAGGATACATCGCAAAAAATACAGTTGAAAGGTGATCTTGACAGGCTGGTTGACTGAGCTGATAAGTGGCAGCTGCGTTTTAACGCTGACAAATGTAAAGTAATCCCCCTTGGCAAGAATAATGAACAGCAAGATTTCAGTATGAGAAGACACGGTTGCAACGACAGAGTGATGATGTCGAAGTCGACAACGGAAAAGGATTTAGGAGTTAATATCGACAATGAGTTGAAATTTTCTAAGCATATTGAAGGTCAAGTTAATACTTGGTTACACATTAAGTTAACAGTTATTAGTCAAGTTAATAAACGACTTGGACTGATCAGACGCTCTTTCGAGTTCCTAGATGCAGAATCGATGAAGCAGTTGTTTGTTGCTGTCGTGCGCCCGAACCTAGAGTTTGGAAACGTCGTGTGGTCACCGAAACTTGAAAAGGACAAAAATTTAATAGAGAGTGTTCAGAGACGTGCAACAAGGATAATTCCGGGCTTGAAAGGCAAGTCCTATGAGAAAAGATTATGAAGCTTCCAAGCCTCAGTTATCGACGTCTGCGTGGGGAACTCATTGAAGCATACAAGTATACTCATGGCTTAAACAAGGTCCCAGAAGGATTACTAGAATTTGAAACAAGAACCAACACCAGGGGCCACGGCTAAAAACTAAAAAAACTGCGTCCAAAACTAAAAAACACATCCATGCGACAGCATTTCTTCTCGCTTCGAGTCACCGACATGTGGAACAGCCACCCTGATAGCATCGTTGACGCTCCGAGTATGAACGCCTTCAAGAACAGACTAGACGAAGCTATGCAGGAGCATATGTTCAGTCTTAAAATGCCTAGCAAATTACGGACCAGGCAAAAAGTCCAGACGAAGCTATGCAGGAGCATATGTTCAGTCTTAAAATGCCTAGCAAGTTACGGACCAGGCAATAAGTCCAGCAGCTATGTATCTCAATCAATCGTCAGTTATGGAAAGATCGGGTTCCAATGGCCGGATCCCTTGTGAATCAAGTCACGAAAAATTCAAGAATCGGCAACAGGCCATGGGCCTATTTCTTCAGTGCCGGCACTTCTATTCTATTCTAAGTCCATCCAATGCAAATTGGAAGCAGAAAAGGAAACAAAGTAAGCACATTATCCCACAACGTCAAATCGCAGCCATGACACCAGATTAGCGCCCGCAGTGTCATCTTTAATTAAGTAAACTTGTCCAACCAAACGCGTCATCCCTTATTCGTGGGTTATTGCGTTTCGATACCCGTTGTTAAAAATAACAAGACGCAATGGATCAAAATCACAAGACGCAACAAAATAAAATCCTAACGCAATGGAATAGCACACCAAGTTGAAAGCGGCAAATCACGGTGACCGCATCCATAATGTGTCACCTTGCACTGTACCTACATCCTAATACGGAGGATTGTCGCACTAACTCAACAGCTGCAATACACGGCGTCCACATTCACATGTGGCGTTCACATTCTTAGGTGAGGGCAGGGCTACCAAAACGACCGCAGTCCCCGCAGAACAAGACCACGTGATGGTAGCGGGCAGAAATGACCAATGAATTAGGTTCAAAAGAGACGTGACGTGTTGACGTGAGGAGATGCCCAATTAGTATCCTAGAAATGTTGAACAATCATTTTCAAATGAAATTCAATCGATTACACTCAAAACGTGGTATAGGTAATCCAATAAAAATGGGCTCACGACCGCCATACATATTTCATCAGCCTAATCAGAGATGGGAAATGGAAATTCAAGTTTCAAATTACTCACTGATGGAACATAAAATGAATGTTTCAAATGGCTTTATGATTAAACATAACATTTATCTCCGTTTGTATTCTTAACCCTGCCGACTGGAGATGGCTACTGAGACGGCGGCTTAGCGTTGTCGTTATCAACCAACTTAGTTTAAGTTTGAAGAAGAATACAACCTTCTCAATTAAATGGATATTGTAAACGACATTGGTTTCTTGTTGCAGTTTCGATTTTGTATTTGGATTATCCTCGGTGAAAATGATTTTACTGTTTCTTTACGTAATATATAATAAGTTTAATTTTCTGTTGTGATTCTGAAGATATTTTTCTCATTTGACTGCAAATCGCGTATATCTTCCCTGTAACCGCTGTTCATCTGATTTCGATAGTAAATGGTCAAGAAGTTTTTATTGGGTGGTGATTCGAATGCTTGGTTTTGTTTCAGTCGATAATTTCCAATTTCCAGATATATTGTTTTTTTGGCTTAGGTTAGGGTGGGTTTGGTCAGATTAGGATAGATTAGATTACGTAAGGTTACGTTATGTTAGGTTTGGTTGGACGCATTATTGATCTGTTCGCATATTTGAAGATTGGTTTTTTATTACTTGTAAGGAAATTACTCAAACGTAAAAGTTCAAACTAATTTTGTTGAAACCTACGGCATACTTTCTCTGAACAAGTGCTGAATAAATCAATAGCAAATGCAGAGGGGATTTTCCAAGTGCGAAGTGAAATTGAAGAAAGACGTCTTTACGAAATTTAAGTCAGTGCTTAAGACACGTTTGTAACATAGCTGAACAATTAAAACAATTTTATTCAATATTTTTTATTAGACCTGTTCATGATGTGAACGAGATAGCATTTCTCTGGCTAATCAAAATCAACTAAACACTGTACGCAAAGAGCATTACGCAGTTGAGCTGACACCAATTGACATGCAAGGATAACGTAGCAACCCAAATATATATGAGCATCGATGGTTATTGGTGACTATATGTGGAAATTATAGGTGGAGCACCGATGGCGCCTCGATGGCGTGCCTGGCCTATATTCTACCTATAACCTACCTATGGTTATAGGCCAGACATGTAGCTGGAGCAAATCATCAGAGTACCATTCGATACCTAGAAATCGACTTGATGAGGAGTCTCTGCCTGAAGGATTCGAATTCCGTTCTCCCTCACGCGAAGCCAAGCCTCTACCGTTGAGCCATCAGAGAGGACATGGCAGTCGAATTATTTTAAAAGGTTTTATTGAATATCGTAAATATTAATTTCATTAAATGAAAGAAGTTAATGCTACCACCGTGATGATTACATGGTTCTTTTAGCCATTTTATATCAATATGCTTGTATATTAAAAAAATGCCGCTGGAAGTTACCTCGTTCATCCAAGACGAACGATGGTTCAGCTCAGTGCAAAGGCTACGGGAAAAACTTGATAAGTATCGAAGTTTCCTTATGTGAACATTACACCAATTTTAACAGCGGTTGGATTCGAAATATTTTCACCAAGAATAATCTTGCGTATTTTAGCGAATCATCACTCGATGATTTTGAAATGTTAGTCGTGAAAAGCCTTCACCACTTTGTGTCACAATTTTTCTCTAGCCTATATAATGTTTAATATTTTTCGCAGGAAAGACACCGACATCACTTAATTAGAAATGTAGACACAAAATAAATATCTCTTGGTTTAAAAATTTTTGATCAAAATTAATAAATTAAACTTTCGAAGTCAGCAATAGAAAACCGAATTTTCACTCGTATCCGTCTGAGTAAAGACGATATTATTTTGGTAATCAAATTACCCGGAAAGTACATGTTCCAAGCAGGACGTGTTAAAGGTTAATGCTAACTTAGCTCACCGCCGACACGCCCCAACTCAGCCTGCATGAACGTGTCCCCTGCTCGCCGAGACGGGACACTCGAGACTCGAGCGTCTCGCCTTTAGAGATGCCGAGACGCTGTCGACTACGTCAACGTGGCTTTAGATAAATGCGGCAACTTGAGATTAATATAAATACTATGAAACGCACATAATCAAACTATATAATTTATACTTAATGATACAATAAATTAGTCACATTGATCGCAATATTTCAAACACAGCAAGTTGGCGCATACACAAAATTCACAATAAATTTACGCATTATGTTAAGCGAACATGAAAAATTAGATTCGCCATCATCTTTTAGAAAACTTTATTTTTTGCAACAAAATTTTCTACTGTTCCTCAGACAATTTGTACTAGAAGCATTCTGATATACGGCCAGTTGCTCATTTTTGCATGAAAAATTTGTGAACACCATGCAACTGTATCCATGGTATCCATGGTATTTGTTTCGGACGTAGCAGTACCAAGCCACGATGGATCACCACCTCTGATTATCGCTCATCCGCCCTCATTTGGGCCAGATGATGCACGATGCTGTTGCTTGCTTCTCGCCGCTGGTAGTGTTGCAGGGGAGGTCAATCTGGGATTGTTCCCTGGAACACATCCAGTCGTCTCTTGAAGGTCTCCAGGGTGAACTCCCCATCTCTTAGATCCTTTAGTAGCACGTTAAACAGTCTCGGCCCCGCCACGGAAAGTAATCCTTCCCGCAGGGATTGAAATCTGACTGCAGATCTGTTACGTATAGTCGGGAGATCTTGCTCAATCTCCCCCTTCACTCGTTGTGATGTGTCTCAATCCTGAAGGTCTCGCTCTCGAAGTTTCGCGCCATTTCGGTTAATATCTTACATGTGTACAGAATGACATACCTCTCCCGTCTTCTCTGTAGTGAATACAAACCCAGGCGCCTTAACCTCTCCCAGTAGTTCAACTCTTCCATTCCTCTGATCCTGGAAGTGAAGGTTCGTTGGACACCATTCATTTGCCGCACTCCGCCGAGTGTGAACGGGGTCTAGAGCTGGCAGCAGTATTCAAGAATTGGTATTACAAGGGCTCTAAACAGTGTGATCATTGGTTCCGCTTCTCTTTTTCTGAACGTCCGCCAGATTCACCCCCTCTGTCGCCTACCTCTTGCGGTTATTGCCGTTGTGTGATCACCAAAATTAACCTGAGTATTCATCAACACTCCTAGATCGCGAACGAGTCACTTCTCTTCGATTTCCGAGTTGTCAGGTGCTAGGTAGCGGTGCTCCATACCAGCTCTTCTGCTACCTCTGTATCTCAAAACCTCAAACTTGGTCCCGTTGATCTGCATGTTCACTTGAGCCCAGTCATATATTGCAGCGAGGTCTTCTTGCAACCTCTCGCAATCTCTCCTGTCCGTTATGGTCATTAGTATCCTGGTGTCGCCCGCGAATGACGGTACAGAGGCGTGGTTCACTGCCACATCTATGTCGGCGATGTGAATGAGGAAGATCGAGGATTGGGCCGAGTACCGTTCCTTGTGGGACTCCACTCTTCACTCAAGCCCCACTCGATCTCGAGCCTCCTACAACGGCAGCTTGTAGTCTTTCTTTTAGGAAGCTGTGGATCCATGCCAGGAATTCACCTCCGACCCCCAGCAGTCTTAATTTTCTGAAGAGCACTTCATGGTCAACCTTGTCAAACGCTTTCGCGAAGTCCAAATACACCACGTCCTCCCCGACCCCCTCCTCCAGCATGACCAGGATTTGGTGGTGAAGCTCCAGTGGCTGAGACAGGCAGGAACAATTTCTTCTAAAACCGTGTTTCCTTCTGTTGAAAAGGTCAGCCTCTTCTATGTACTGCACCAAACCTCTGGCAACAACCTTCTCAAATACTTTGATTACGTCTGATGTTAATGTAATCGGCCTGTAACTTTGGGGTTTGTCTCTCGCTCCTCTTTGGTAGATAGGGGTTTTTAGCCCTAATTTTAGGTCACTTGGAACATTTCCTTCTATCAATGATGTTTTCCAGAGCAAAGTCAGAGGGACCGTAAGTGCTCCGACTCATTTTTTCAGTAACACTGCAGGGACCCCATCTGGCCCGGGAGCCGAATACGTCGATAATTTTTGGATACTCCTCTCTAGATCCTGCGTCTCTCTAGATCCTGCGTTTCAAACTCAATTTTCATCAGCTCCCGCCCCCTGGAAGTTCTTGAATGACTCCAATTTCGTTCTACTGTCTTAAGTATCGGGGTTCGCTGAATACTTTTTTCAAACTGCGCTCCCAGAAATTCACACATGACCTGGTCTTCTCACACAAGGACATGGTTATTTTTCAGAGGCCCCACTGAGGCTCTGATTTTGGCTTTTGACTGGGCATATTTGTAGAAATATTTGGGATTCTCTCGAATGACAGACACCGCTTGCGCCTCCACAACTTGTTGCTCGGCCTCGAGCAACAAATCCTCGGCCTCGAGTCCTGTAACTGCCGTACAATTTCCTCAATTTTCTCCCTTAGATGTTCCAGCCTCCGCCTCTCCATATGCCTAGAGACGGCCATTATCTGGTTGTTCAAGGATGAACAATGCATCCTCTCATGAGGATGCATGTCCCTCGGAATTAGGTGCCGTTTGGGGGTCTTTTTTCCCGGCGTGTGAAGCACGCATACCTGCAGTAGTAATACATTGCACAGCTTGTTGCACATTGCTTCTGCATTTAAATCCAGGAACTCAGATCCCCAGTCAATTTCGAGGAGTTCATTCCCAATGTCTGTTCTTCGATGATGAAAATTTAACCCAGCTAGTCCCTCTCGAGGTGCAGGTCTTGGCTGGGTTCCCCTCTCAATTGTCTCGACCACCACTAGTCGATATGGTCTGACAGTGCGGTCACCTCAATACGAATATCAGCAACCAATTCTTCATTGCTGGTGAAGAATAGGTCCAGGATATTGTGTTCTCTTGTTGGTACCAGCACCTGTTGACTTAGCAAGTGCTCCCGAGCACTGTTAAGACTGTTTTTGCCGCTAGTGAGTTTCTGAGGTAGAGTATAATGTAATGGTAGACTATAATGTGCCCGGTAATGTTGAAAGCCTTTCATCTCGATTTCGCCATCTTGGATATCCTCTCTAAGGCGTGATTCGGTTAAGGCAAGCATGATTATTCCTTCTGTCTCAGCAATTTCTCTAAGTACGTACGCCGATCTTGTGGCGTTTTCTTCTTGGGAAGAGCCCCTCTATATTAGCTATCATGATGCTAGACTCTTCCGTTCCTTGCGTCCTTAGTTGCTGTAACACTGCACAGCCAGGGGTATCTGGCTCAGCAGCTGTTGCATTTGTTGCTGTGATTTCTGTTGTTGTTCGTGCAATGTCAACAGCTGCTGCATTTGTTGTTGAATCTAATCTACTTGCCTCTGTATGCCTATAAAATTGCTGCGCTTGATTTCAAGTCCATTTTGTTCTTCTTTACTCCGGTAGGTTGTGTTGGCCAGTGCGGTAATTTTTGGAACTGCCCTGTTAATAGGCTGTTATTTGATTACGAAGGCTTCGCCCTTAACAGAACGGATTTTTTTAACCATGTAATTTTTTTCTGATGTTTTGAGTTGGGCAGTAGAATCTTTCCGGTGTTACGAGAAGGAACTATCAGAGTCATGTCTCTCTTCGGCGTTACCTCTCATTCTCAACTTCAGGTTGAGTTTAAGGTGTTGAAACTGACAGTAATCTCTCGTTTGTTAGCCACGTTTTTAATAGTATTTCAGCGCAAGAGCAAATGGTAGTATTGACAGTCTCCCGTTTTTGCATCCGCGTTGGTTTTTGCTTCCAAATGTTGCGAATTTATGACAGATCTTAGGGTGTCAATAGTTACAGTTCATTTCTTCTTTCCAGAATCGCACTTGCCCTGAAGATATCACATACAAACGCGTTTCTTAACCGTTTTATGCCTCCTGCTCGAGGCATTTAAATGAGAGAGGGGAGGGTAACGCTGCGGTCAAGGGTTGGGGTGGACTGAGTACTATGTCGGGCAGCAGTGAGGGATGCGGGGGAGGGAGTAGAAGGAGTGAGGGTAGTTGAGGGTCCGCGTCTTAGTCGGACAGAATTTATGGTAGGCCTTGCTCTCACGAACGCTAGAATAGCTAGAAACTGTCTGTCAGTACCCAACTGTCTGTGAGTACCCACCAAATTCAATCTAAATTTTTGCTATATTCACTTGAAACAAAATCATACAAGCTAAGCACGCAGAATGAAATCATGGTTTCGCCTGGATCTCGAATGACCCGCAACCCAATAACTCCTATCCACGTTGGATAAATCACAGTTGCAAATTCCTTCGTGCACCGAGCAGTTTGGGCAAACGGTTCCCGTTGGGTTACAAAAGATTTGCCTGCAATGCGCCATCGATGATTCAGATCCTATAAATCAACGATGATTCAACGATGGCTCCACCTATTCTAGCCACCCTCTCGATTTATTGATGTTGTATTGTCGATTTTGGGTAGATCTGGCCACCCACCGTTGTGCCACCTGTAATTTGCCATCGCCACCTATAATCATTGATGCGCCACCCTTAATTTTTATTTTGGAAGGGAGATAGAAATGGATGAGAACTTCAAAATTTAGATTTATTTTTTATAGTTTAAAATAAATCGATTGAAATTTACGTAAGCGGCTATGATAGGTCACATTCAATTTTTCTGATATCACGTTCGTAATGAATACCAATTTTCAAGTTAGTAGAACACATTTCTATCACTGAACTTTTTATTTATTTCACTGGTTTTACTTTAGAAGTGGCATGAAAGCCGTTCAGATGTATGTATATTGACGATAAATGGTGCAATGACACAATAGTGCAAGTAAATGAAGGAATGGCCGGTTCAACTCAGCTATGTTAGCAAGTTATGGATAGAGCGCAATAACGCATAAGTTGGCGCTAAGACCGGCAATAAAGCCAAGATTATATAACGCGTATAATTAAAAAGGTGACGTTGTATGCACTACAATAAGAAAGACCCTCAAAATGCATTAAATTCAAGTAATTATTAAGAAATTAAATTCTTAGTATTATCCTCGTCTCAAGCTGACGAGGATAATACCGCTACTAAGTTGTAGTAGGATGGTTTGCTAGCGATTTTGCCATCTAGTTATTTCGCACCGGAGGTCGAAAATTAACATCGCCAGCGACGATTATTGAAAAGGAGGTCGACTCCATTATTGAATATTTCTTAAATCATTCATCGCCCACGAAGGACGGAAGGTGTCAAGTGCACAGATCGCTGAAGCTGGTTCGAAAGAAGGAGCGTTAGAATCTCAAGGAGACGAAGTGACAAGAAGGAAAAGATGACAATAAGAGACAGGTGGAAAGGAGGGACACGTGAGGAAGGGACAGGTGGCACGGAGACACTGATGAACAGCAACAGAAACGAAGAAACTCGACGAAGGAGTCGCTTAAACGAAACATCGCCCGCCAAAAAGGAAAATGCGAAGAATCCATTCTGCATGATAACTTAGCTTCACAACTGAGACCCGCAGTCAGACACCGTGAGTACTGTAGTAAGGCGCTAAGGAATAATGCCCCTAGAAATGCAAATTACAAAGGACTTGTGACGATCACCGACACAGTTCTGTGTCTTCTGTGTGCTTGAAAAATAAAAAAAAAACATTTTCTGGGAGAATGGAATCGAAATGTAACTGCGATAATCAACTAAAAATAATTCTAACGTTAAATGCTGCCAAAATAGGGAGTTTTTGATTGAAGGCTTTATTAGTGTAAAGGACCTTATTAGTTGAAGCCCCCAGCAGTTCCACCGTATGTTCTTTGTTTCGAACAACAAAAAATAAGCCGTCAACGACTCGACAGCCAATGTCAACATTAATCTGCGCTTCTAACAGCACGCGATTTTCGAATACGCACATACAGCATTCAGAAGATGTTGAATCCAGAGTATATTGTCTATAGCATACGCCGTTGATTTGTCGAAAGATTTGGTTGTTCCCAGGAATCCAAAAGAGCGATTCAGAGGTGAAAATGATCAAGTGTAGACATTTTTTGGGGACTGGTGGAACTAGCAAGGTTTCTTGTCAATAGACGTGCTTTTATCAAAAGTTGGTTCAGTACGAACAGACTGATGACATCCAGTTAAACTAATATTTCAGAAGAGTACGTAACGCAAAAAAATCCAAAAATCGTTTCTATGTAGACTGCAAAGATTATTCATGGGAATATATGGTTTTATTATAGCGTTCAATTTTTTCTGTCTACGTATGCATCCAGTGTAGAAGTGCAAAGGCCTTGATCTCGGCTGATAATTGGTACATTTCAGTGGCCATAAATGTTCTGCCGTGACTTGCAGAACCGATGAATTTCTTTTAAAACACACCCACACAATGCCTTACCGTCCTAAACTCATCTCCATTGAATCACCTGTACAATGTCATAACATCCCAAACTAGACTCATTGGAATAACCTTCATATAGTTTAGTCTAGCGCCTCTAAAGATGTTTATTTTATGCTCACTGCAGTTCACAATACTAACAACTCAACTTTCATCACTGCATTATTATAACTGTACTATCGCCAACAATGTTTGACGTTATCCCTATCAATAATGGCTCACTACAGCTGATATTGTAGCATTATCCCAATACAGATGTGACACAATGAACCCATTAAATCTGATAACGCTTCACTGTTGTACGACTCGTAACATCACTTCATACGGTCACATCGTCACTGGATCGTCACTTCAAGTGGCCACAATCACATATAATTACTTTAAATGTTAGACCATTGCCCAGTCATTTTTTTACCACTGCGCCTGTCATCACTGTAGGGCACAAACGTACCACGAAAATCGTGTGCAAGGCAAGTCCCCGAGAGCAGGCATCGAGCCAGAATTGTACATGATAAATGCACAGTCGGAGTCTTCATAGGGTTCGTCGACTGCCCAAGGCGATGTTCTCCAGCGTTGCCAGATGGTATATTTCTATACCAGATTTCACAAATCTGGTATTTTCAGAAGGTGACTGGTATGAACATTTTAGATCTGGTATATTTGCCTAAATCTGGTATTTTTCTGGTATTTTCTGACTTACTGCAAATTTACTGCATTAAGTTCCACCTCTGAAGTTTGAATTTCCTCCAACGTAGGCGTAGATTATATAGATTACCATCAGAGTGGCGCGACTAGAGGTTTCCTGCCATTTTTGGAATCGCAAGTTTACCGCTTGATAAAATAACCCCAATTTAATTGTTAACATTTAACAAAAGTGCTAAGTGCAATATGAGCATGAGAGTGATGATCCTCGATTGATTACTGATCAGTGATGAACTGATGATCTGGCCTAGGACGAGTGAGGTTGTCGAACCGATTTCTGCGACGCAAGCTCCACCATTTTTGTTCGGTGATTTTGAATTCTAGAGTGCCATTTGAATTCTGGGGTGCCATTCAATATTTCACTGATCTTGACAATTATCATCCATTCAGGGAACTGGCTGCCTACTGCATCACTTGTCTAATTTGACCTGTCTCCAAAGCATTCGTGGTGCAAGTGTTTTTACAAGTCACCTCTGTGAAAAACAAGCAACGGAATAAAATTTCAACTACGGTACTGGAGTCCCATATTCGGACCAAAAGCTATCTGCTCAACCGCAACAAGTGATCACACCCGAAATGTTAGATTAATGCAATATGCAAGCATGTACGAAAATAAGCAAAATGAAGATGACCTGTTTCCGTGGCTTGCTCATGTTGAGCGAAGAGGAAGAAGTGCCACAATGACACTGATAAAAAAAGGAAAAAGTGTCAATGTAATCAAACACAGGAAAAGAAAAGTGTCGAAATGTTCCAAACAGAGGGGAAAAATATAACGTGTTCAATTTGGCTAATTATCGTCAAACCAGATAACTGCACAGTAGATAAGATAATTTTTTTTCTAACCAACGTTTCTGAGGAATAGTTTTATTAAATTTGGAGGAATTAGTCTGTTTTTGAACGATAGAATTTCTGGTATATTTCTGGTATTTTGAGCTAGGCAATCTGGTATTCTCGCCAAGAAAAAACCTGGCAACACTGAACCGGACATGACTTGGCCGGTGCGCCAAGTCCATACGTGGTTGAAGCGGTGGAGCCCCACTTGGTAGCGACCCGAAGCAGAGCCAGCTGTTATGGAAGAAGAGGAGTGTCACGATGGGTATGAAATATCAAACAATTGAACTGAAACAGGCATATTTTGATTTTAAAACGCACTGTCGATTACAGTACTCTAAACAGATGCCAAAAGACAAGAAAACTCGAGATTAAAAGTTTAATTCATGCGAAAGTGTGTACTATATTGAGTTAAGATGCATTCTTGCGCGCTTACGAATTACGGTATATTAAAAAAACATAAGAATGCATATTCCCGTACTTGGTTGGTGAGATTTGTGATAGACGTAGTCAGCGAGCTTGAAGAAGTTGTCGCTGTAGAGAGAGACGAGCTGGGAGCCTCCAGGGCACGAGGTTTGGGCACTGGCGTACAGCAAGTCGGTCTCAACCACAACCACACAGCCGACGTCCTCAACCCAGTCGAAGGTGGCCGGGCAGGGCGGGGCTGTGGGTAGGAGTGGTAGGTTCAATCTTCGTCATTCATTACTCCTCCATCTTTGTCTGTTTCGTTGAGAGCAAAAAATTTCGTTCTATAGAACATCAAATTTAGCGTGAGAAGTCTCAATTTGGTTGTACAGTTAAAAATTATCAAATTTTTACTGCACCTGATAAAAATGAGCATTTCAGTGCATATTTATCGCAGGAACACATTTATTCGGCACTGATCACAGTGCAACTAACCCGTCATCCCTGATGCCTTCACTGCTCACTATGGAATGTATAATTTGATTGCTATTTAATCTCTAATTAGCATTTGGCGGATGATAAAGTAAGTATTCATAGTTAACGTAAAATTGTTCGATCAAATAGTTACATGAATTATCTGGCGCTAGTCAGCGTCACCGCGACGCTAAACGCAGGCAGGGTTGTATCACTGGTCGCAATAAAGCCAGCAGATCGACATGCGTCCAACAGAATGCACATCGGGCAAGCGGAGAGCTCCGTGTAATTGTGAAGCAGCATGGCTGCCTGAACCATCGTCGTTTTGATTCGTTCGTTAAAAACCCGTCCTAAGTTCAAGCATTCAAAAATTACCGTAATATATAGTTTGAAATTTAGTTACAAAACTAATGATAATTGTGTAAGATGAAAATCCTAAGTAACTCATATTCCATTTATTTTCTTGCGGAATTTCATACTAAAAATCGTGACACAATTGCCGTTCTAAACGAAAATACGTTCGTACGAGTTCGAACGTAAGCCATCAGCGTTTGCCCCAAGTAAGTGGCGACGTATCGGTAAGTCCTTCAAATAACTCCTCGATAGGTTGCGGAAAGATGTCATGTAAAAACACTAAGCAGTGTTGTTTGAAGCGTGGAATTTTTGGAAAAACATCTGGTTGCTACAATCGAAAGTCAGAATTAAAACTTACACCGACAAATTTTTTGGAAATTTTACGCGCTTCTGAGAATTAATCAAAACGTAAACTTTATATTCCACAGGCAATATCTCTAGAAGTTATACTTGATCCAGAAAATCTTAACTTAGAAATTACTCAGGCGAGATTTTCCTCTTGCAACTAATAGTTTTATGAGTATAACACCAATGGTGTTCAATATCTTCCTTGGCGATTAGTTCGTCACAAGTCCAGCAACGACAGCTTGAATCAACTTAAGAGTTTTTCTTTATTGAGTTATTTTCTTTCGGCTGATATTTCGATTAAATTTTAGTAAATTTATGTATGAATTTCTCTATATATATTCTGAACTCTGCCGATACTTACATGTGTGGACTTCATTAATAATGAGATCATATAGTTCATTGTTCCATACTTGTATTAGTTCTACCCTAAATTCTAGAACATCAGAAAAAAAGACTGAAACATGATGTTTTTCTTTTCTTCTAATTCAGTTGAGAACTCTCAACTGTTTTTGATAGCACGGCTTCAGGTGCTGTGCCTCACGTTTCATTTCTGAACAGGTCGATGGCCTGGAGACTCGCCGTCCGAACGCTGGTCGCAAGGCGAGAGCTCATCGATTAGTCGTCTTGGCGACGACGCACAACTGACGAGTTCATCTCGATATCATGCAGTGTATTTAAAAATATGATTAACTATTCGCGTCGTTTTTATTGTAATAAATTCAGCTAGAATGTTGTTTGTGTTGGGTTGAATATTCCTCATCAATTATATAAAGCTATTCGTTTTCAAGTTTAAAGCTTTTTTGGTTATTCGTTCAGAAACTCCCAACTTTTTCCGTAGGATGAAACTCCCAACTTTACGTATTGCGACGCTCAGATAAAGTAAGCGTCTATAAAGAGTTTTGTGAGCGTCCAAGAGCTTGTCGCTGGGAATACCTGCCAGCCCGTCGTTGAAGATTAAAGCGGGTATAAAATGTCCTCCTAGACAATTAGAATATTCAACTGCGTTTTTCAGCTAAAAAGGTTCTCGCGCATAATATCGGAAACAAAATGGCCGTTTATCGGTCGCTGATTGTCCCGAACAATATTTCTATCTGTTGAGCCCGTAGATGCTCAATTGATCGAGTTGAAAAGCCAAACAAAATCTGCGAATTTCAACGGTGACAGTTCCGACAGAAGCGAGCTTGAGTGCTCGATGTTTAAACTCCTCAGCTCACTACTGATTGGAACTACACTGAGCAGTGACAAACTTAAACAGTGAAACAATTGAATATCTAGTTGTTAAGGCAAGGCTTTTGTGTTTATTGTGCGGGTATAATGTGCACTTCACATTTTTTGTGATTTTCTAAATATTCATTCCTCATCTGATAACAGATGACAATTATCTCCTAATTTAGATTCATGTCAATACATATTTCTACCTTCGCACGGTCAAGGGAATATGAAAGAGAAACTTAAACGTTTTTTAAGCGTGAAATGTCGTAATTGCATTATACCGTGAACAACTTACCTACACGTTTACATTGAGGACAAGTTTCCCGAACGTAGCAGTTGTAGTCACTGGAACCCGAAAAAGTTCGGTTGAACAAGGCCGGGTACGTCGAGTTCAGCAGCAGGCACTGCCCGCTGGTGCTGTGCACGCACAGAGTTGGGTAGGGGATGCCGTCCAGAGCAGCCCGGAATGCGCAGAGGACGCCGTTCACGCCAGAGTAGTTCTTCGATGCCACGCCAAGTGCGAGGAGCGTCTCCACCGGCACAGGGGCTGAGATGTACTTACTAGAACTGCCCAGAGTTTCTTTCATCGCGGCTAGCAGAATTACCGCTAGAAGGTTGGCGGTCATCTTGAATACATTCTCCATTTTCAGCGAAGCTTTTCTTATTATCTAAAAAATGCTATATGACCAGTGATAAGAGGAGCATAAATTAAAATACATTTTAACAATATCGAAAATTGTGAATAACATACGTACATACTTAAGCATGTCTTTACTTGGCACATAAGAATTCAAAAATTCAGATGAATCGGAAAAATATCAACCTCAGTGCTAAATGTCAATGAATTTAGCTGCGTGTAATTATTGAAATTAGCCCAATTCCATTTTTCGTATAATTATATGAGAATTTAGCTAATAGATAAGAATCAGATTTGAGACACCGCCATGATTAATTAAATTTGCCCGCGGAGATCGCCGGTTTTAGTTATGATAAACGAGGCGGTTCTCCTTCACTCTAGTCGCTGCACCTGAGGGTGCCCACTGAACTCCAGCTCCTCTGTCTGATGGTCTACTGGTACTCTATGAATAATTTCATACAATCGTATCTTTATTCAAGGCAGTGAAGCAAATATAACTTCCGAGAAAATTTATTGAATTTAGTAGTCTGTTCAAATATTAACTTCAAGCTTGGAATCTTGTTGAATTTCTGCAGCCGGGACGGTTTCAATTGCGCCAAAAGGTAAAAGCAAGAGATAATTAATTGCCGGAACCGCGTCAAGTAAAGTACATCGGCAACAGGTAAGTCGTGGCTGCTGCTCCGCCACCAGCTACGCACCAGGTTTGCGGTTCATACTTTGAAAATTGAATTATTTTGAATGTAAAGATCATAGAAAACAAGGTAAAAAGCATAAAGTAACATAAGCAGTACATTTATACGAGGTCCAGGTAAACTAAATAATCGCCTGAGATTAAATGCCACTCAGTGTTCTAACGCACTTTTTGGAAGAATTGAATTGGGTGAAAAAGAAGGAATCAGTTGAAGGTGGTGTCTTCAGACGGAATTAAAGTAAGAATAGTTGAAGATTGGTGCGTTGAAGTAAAGGTAAAGCGATTCGGCGTGAACTCTAAAAATAGAGCTCTAGTAGAAGCCTCATCTACTTGAAGTTAAATTTTTGAAGTTGAATTTGAATAAATTAAACAATTGAAGTCTGAAGCATCGCACACGTTAATTAAGCATAGATTTGAGCGAACTAAACAAAACGAAAGAATATCAGGCACTCAAACCAAGGAATATATAAATCACTGAACAAGAAAGAAATTTAGACATGTGGTTGAATGCTGGTGAAGTAGCGGCGGCAGACGACAGGCAGGCTGGAGATAACGAAATTTAGTGTGGCTACGGTGGGGTATCAGTGCGAACTCTCTTATTTGCGAAAAATCTGGTCTGACCTAAATTACCCTAACATTAAACTTACCCTAGACTAATCTTAATATTACCCAACATAAATTATAACTAAATTCAGTTTAAACAATATAAATTTTATTACCGGTGGGAAATTTCCCACAACTCACTAGGAAAGTTCCATCAGAACTGTGTAGTCAGAGCAGCCTACTCGTACTCACTACGAAGGTTCTATCAGAACTGTGGTCAGAGCAGCCTACTCGTACTCACTACGAAGGTTCCATCAGAACTCTTGAGCTTAGTAGACTTCTCATATTCTCTTACTATATACAAAGTCCACTACTACTCTCTCATGTTGGAACATTCGTCCAGTTTCATTATTAGAAAATCATAGCCGTACTTCGGAATAATTTTTAAATCTTTTTATAAGTAAACGTACGTTGAACAAGTTCTCTAATAAAAGTAGAAAAATGACGATCATAGCACAGGTAGCCGTCTTGCATAAACATTCTACACGCATTTGCAGCATTTGTCCTGAAGTCAATGTAAATTTTTGGAGGATATGACATGAAAAATTAGCGGGCTTGTAAAATAATAGTTGAAAATGATAGACACCTTTTATAAATAATTTTATCCTAGATAACTGGTTACGAAGTCACTTCATTCGCATAATTTTTTTCGATTATCAACTTTGGAACTGCAACTATTCTTCACATCAATACATTTTGAACCCCTGCAACAGATTGTCTCCACAAAGTTCTCGTTATATGAATCCTGCTGGATCGCTTGGCCTTCAATAAACTTTGCTTTACGTTCTTCATGGCGTTCCACCTGCAGTAACAAATGGAATCTGAACGTCAGATGAGTGCGTATACACACCTACAACAGCACAGACGCAATACCGAGTCGAGCAAGCGTTACCGACATACTCTGCATCGGTCTCATTAGTCATAAAATGTCGATGTTTATATGATTAAAATACTTTTCCGTTCCTCATATTCTTTAATGATAGATAATCACTCATTTTTTTATTAGTAAAACGTGAAGTTGTTCCCGAACTTTCTTGCTCGTTAGCTCGCTTTTTTCGTGACAAATTTAAACCTTGAAACAGATCGGAGTTGGCCAAAGAAACGCCTCCCCTGACCCGCCCCAAAATGCCCCGTGTAATGCTGAGGTGCGTGATGCCCTTGCTAATAAGCTGCTAGAATAATCGACAAAAGCATTAGCCTCGTGTTGATCTTTGCGAAGTTTAAATCAATACAGACTACATGGACTTCGGATCCGGTCTAATGACTCTCTTCATCTACAAGTAACTTAGTCACCGTATTAAAATTTCAATGTAACTAGTTTTTATGAAGTCATAATACATTAATAGTGATGCATGAACTGAACATGAGTGAACAATGTTCACTTATCAGACCCAATAACAACAGAAACGTTAAACACTCTTTTTCAGGACGTGTTCAATCGACTTTACAAAATGTGGTAATCTAATATGTTATATCACCCAAGGGCCGTGTTGTACAGGAGAGCGTGCAACAGAATAATAATTTACTGTGTGGCCTATCGTAAACTGTTTCCCCTGTCTAGAAGTGGCTTCTTTCCACAATATTGAAATAAAAAATCATAAAGTGTGTATATAAATGAAAATCATGTCACAATATGAATAAAGCTCTAAAAACAATGTCTTGCACAGTAGAAACCTGAATAGTTCACTTTCAGTAAGATATTAACTATCAAACAAATTAATGCGCTTCGCTGACCTCTAATTCTAAACGTGAATCCAACAAATGTAGACGACTTAAAACAAGCATAACTTTGGGCTGGTAGGAGCAAGACATGCCTTGGATGGCAACCATTCTCTTCTCTGATGGACGAAGAGGAAGACTCCGAACAAACTCCTAAGGGTCAAATCCAAAAGATGTCACTCAATGTGAAATTCATACCAGCCTGGTGGACAAGAATATGCCTAAACTTAATTCCACTGCGACACCTTCAAATAAGGGTGACGATATCTTGTGCTGGAGATCGTGTATAATTTCAGAATGAAAAGTCTCATTCTGCACGATCTCACTGCACGGTAATTTTCGTATGTCAGTGACTTCTGCAGTAAGGTTCTTCCTGATCAATCTCCTATTACATTTCCTTCAATTTGTCATGATTCTTTATGCTGTATCTAGGGTTTTGGGCAAGTATTTAATTGTTTTTTTCTCCTTGATTGGAATAATTGAGGAGATTTCTAACTTGTTCGGAAAAATTAATCTAAAAAATCTCAACCCCAGTACTATATGTTAACGAATGTAGCAGCGGGTTATAGTTGAAATTAGCCCAATTAAATTTTTCATATAATTATATGAGGATTTAGCTGATAAATAAGAATCAGTTTCGAGGCAAAACAATGAATAATTAATTTCACCCGCAGAGATCGCCAGTTCTGCCCTATCAAAATTTTGATTCCTGTCAGCCGCTGGCTCAAGGACGCCCCAAGCTCACCTAACGGTGTAAATTAGAGGCTCTATGTCCGCTTCAGGTTCTGGTTTTACGAGGAAAATAGGTACCTGATCAGAATCCGGTCTATTCCTTGAAAACCGTGGGGTGACTGCGTGGCGCGCGTATTTGGTACTTGATACGTTCGGGACAGACACGGCCTAATCAGATAAGTGCGTGGTGTATATACAGCGGTGTGGGTCATGCAAGCACTCTACGCAGCGACATATATACAGCTGTGTGGTCTATACATCCACTTTACATAACGATACATATACAGCTGTGTGGTCTATACATACACTTTACGCAGCAATGTATGTACAACTATGTGGTTCATACATGCACTCTACTAAATGAGAAGACTTTTTTTCGGGATGAGGAGGTTTTGCCATTCGGGATGAGGAGGCTTTGTTACCCTAACATAATATGGGAAATTCATACATTGGTGAGGTAATGCATAGTGTATTCATTTGATTGAGTTCTGCGCATGCGCGCTTTACCAACGTATTCCTACGTCAAGCGCTTATGTCGCTGCAACTGATGCTCCACCCACAATAATACTGCTAGCTAAAAGCCACAATTTCTTTGTATACTCCTTTGCAGTGCCTCGAGGTAATTCTTTATATTTTCGAAAATCTACTAACACCATCATATAGGTCTTGAAAAAACTGATTATTTGCTAACGAAGACATCACACAGCTATCTGCTATTTTAGCTTGTCATTGATGCTTTCCGGTGATCCAGACTTGAATCTCATTCTATAGTTGGGCTGATCATGCTATGTTGTGAAGCGCTGTAGGGGTGCTGACAATTTGTCTGTATTTCAACCGAAATTTGTTCATATATGAGTAGTATAGAGTGAGTGTACCTCAACACTTTGCATAAACAGCTTAAATCATAGGTTACAACAATCTTGCCCCGAATCTTACCCAGCAAAATTAGCCAATTCCCTCTGAATAAAACCTCCTTCAATATTATTACGACCAATTACCCCCGAATCATGAGTTAACGACCATTTACCCCGATTGAGCACTGTTTAACTGAGAACTCAGGACTTAACCTAGAGTGATTACCTGAAAAATACTTCTGTGGAATATATAATTGATTTAAATTTTTGAAATTCTTTCCAGAACCGGGGTGCTCATCTTTATTAATCAACACAAAACTATAAAGTACCTTATACGTTTCATTACACAGTTCTTGGAACTCTGCAAAGGGCATATCACAAGCAATGTAATCACTATGAATATTCTTCATATTTATGAAAGGTAACTCGAATAGAATTAATAAATTTGAATTCGTTCTAATGGTTTGTCTTGGTAGTGTGTGGTAGTTTTGGGATAAGTAAATTGAGCTACAGTTATTATGTCTTCCACGGGTGAAAAACTATCAGCAGGATTTGATTCTTTTCTGTAACAATATCATAAAAAATGAATAATTTCTTCGTCCCTGGATCTATATCACTGGGATCAGGCACAGAAGCAGTATTCTCAAAATATTCGATAGTACATTTTTGTTGACGTTTTTTAGGTAAGTTTTCGAAATATTTATCATTATTGCCATTGCCGTAACAAAATAAATCTATGATTTCAGATTTATTATATCCCTTATCGAAAGCGTTCTTCAACAACTTATATTCAGGCTGATGAGTTGAATTGCTATACAGGAAAAGATTGTTGAAATCAATAAAGTCCTCCAATAGCAACTTCAGTAGCAATGAAGTTTTTCCACAGTTCGATCTTCCAATTGAGACACCTCATCATACTTGGAAAAGGAAATACAAAATTATTCTTCTGTTTATTTTTATTATCGTCTTTCCTCTTATAGAGCATTTCTTAAAGTTACATTTCTAAAATACTTTCCGATGTTTGTTCCAACATATTCACTTGAATTGTAATCTGATTTATTTCGGTGGAAAGATGGCGAGTATCATAGCGTATATTATCAACATCAATCTGCAGCTGGTTAATATTTCCGGAATTGATCATCACCTCTCTTTGAACATCTGAAATTACGTCTTCCATTTATTCAAGAAATTTCATCGAGCTTTCTTTTTCTTCTCACAGGCTGTCTTGAATGACAATAGCGTGTAAATGAATTACCATCTACTAAGTTTAATTCATTTCCATCATAAATCACTCTGTTTTCGAATATTTTTAATGGGTTCATCACACTTGATTAGATGTAATGACTTTTCTAAGCCAAACAGTAAATACATTAGGTAGAGTGAATTTTTAATCTTTTGTCTATCAATTATTTCATATTGTGCATTAGCTTTCATTTTTATTAACCAAGAATACAAATGCATTTCATGAATGTACGAACTTAGAATGCTTCTCATTTAGATGGAAATCAATATGAAGGTCCGTTCCTCATTGACGCTCAATTTTTCTGAGTCGCTCAAACAATTGATCTTGAACTCTTCTTAATTACGCTAGTTCGTTCTTATTTGAGGCTATATTTCGAACAGCACCATCAATAAACGCTTTAATTTCAACCTGAATGAACTCCAGTGATGATACTTTTTTATTCAAATACACCACTCTTTCATTCAAAGGCAACAAATTTTCCATTTGTTTTTTTTTCAATTTTTCCGAATTGACTTTACTTCCTCATCGAGAGTTTCCAAGTTTGAATTCACTTCTACCATTTCGACATTGACTTTTCCATCAAGAGTTTCCACTTTTGATTTTACTGCAGGCAATTCTTCCTCGAGAAAGTTGATATGCACCATAACACCCTTCCTCACAATATCTATTTTTTCATTAGTCATTTTTGAATCCTTTACATGACCATCTGCGACATTTTCGACCTCCTCATCAACATAACTCTTGCATGCAGCATCCTTATCCTCAATTGGATAAGAGATAGTCGCAAGTCTCCGATTATTACGATCAAAATTTTTATCAGCGTCAAGATATTGAAAGCCAATACCTGGAGGACCTCTTAGATATGATTTGGGTGTACTATTAATTCCTGTTCCAAATATATTAACACCGATCATTTTAATAAAGTAAAACTTCTAAAGACTTTCTACAGACTTTCCCGAACTCGTGAGGCTACAAGATTATTTATACGATCAGTAAATATTTTGTTCAGTTCAATGGATTTATCAGTTTCATTTTGTAGCATCAATTTAAGCTGATTAATTTCATTCTGATTTGATATAATATCTCTAGAAAACTCCTGAAATATGTTTTTAATAACCTTCATATCATTAAAAATATTTTCCATTTTTGTCTGCGAAACTGACCCCGCTCGTAACTCCATGACTTGTTCTGTTATATTGTTAAATTTTACATCATTATTTCAAGCTAATTGGAGTCCTAGCTTTTGAATTTCTGATCAACTTCAGTAAAAGATACTTCTCCATTTATTTTTAACTCGAGGTTATGAATCTGCAATGCTGAAGTTTTAAGCTTTTTATTCACTAAATCTTCAAATGCTAAATGTACTCTATGGATCGCCTCATCAGCATTAATAATAATCAGTTTCAAATTTTATTCAATATGAAATTCCGAATTTTTGACTTTATGATCAAGTGCTACCTGCAAACTATTTATTTTCTCCTCAAATTGTTTCATTAGTTTATCCTCAATACTAATTTCTTTATTTTTTACTTTGTCATCGAGCGCTAACTGCAAATTGATTATTTTCTCATCAATTTGTTTGATTAGCTTTTCTTCAACGTGCAATTCCAAATTCTTGACTTTACCATCAAAAGCTGACTGCAAACTGTCAATTTTCTCACCAAATTGTTTAATCACTTTTTCTTCAGAAGAATCTATCTTAGACTCTAAAATTTTATATCTATCTTCAAGGGTAGACTCAAAAAAATTCAAACTTAAATCAGTATTAGAAAACTCAACTTGTAAGTCTTCTCTCAGTGTTGCAATAATTGAATGTAACTTGGAATGTTCAATTCGAAGAGTTTCGATTGAAGTTTTCAAAGACTCTAAGTCTAAAGGAAGTACTTTAATTGGTTCTTCCTCACCATCTTTGCAAGTTGATGAAAGATTCAAATTACTTTCATAGATATTAATACTTGACATTTTATAAAGAATATTAAATTATTGTAATTTTAATATCCATTCTCTTAAAGATATAATAGGATAGAATCAAATCTCTCATACTCCAGTCTTTTTAACATTTCTCAACATAAATGTCCGCAAATTACATCACCCATTTTTTATTTTATAGGCGGACCAAATAATGTTGCATTTATTCATATACGTTTTAAACTCGCTAGGTCATGTTAAACCATAACTATCAAAGTAATAACAAGTACCATTTTCCCCATACCAACAAGTCCAATGCGTTTCAGTCCCCTCTTTCACATCAAGATTCAATATTCCTCGCTCCGTTGCAAAAGGTGAGATAGGCCGTGTATCCCTCGTGTAAATATCTCTGACTCTAGGAACTTTCAACACTCTCAAATAATGTTTCAAATCAAATGGATCAAATGATCCATTGATTATACTGCAGTGAACAAGTATTGCATTAACAGACATTATATTTACTATATTTGTACTTTCATATTCGCCAACACCTTCCAATACTCCATTATCAAAACCTAACAGAGTATGTAAACTGTTGGGTTTGTTGAAATAGATTTTCAAGTCAGGATCACGAATAGTTATAACGCATTTCAGAGTATTGGTGTTCGCTCTTATTTCAATTGAATCTTCATTCCCAAGTGCATTTTTAATATACTTATTGATGCTCTCTATCTCATATCATCCTGTCGGAACTGATATAACGATTTCTCCGTCAAATAATCCAACATAAAATTTATTATTTGTCTCATCAATATTTGGGGTAGACTGATACATATGCAGTCCCACCAATGTCAGTTCGTGAAATTCGTTTGTATCCCATTTTATTGCTGGTGTAAAATTCGTGTAAATATCGTTTTTTCTACCGGTAATAACTATGCTTTGGGATTCCATTTTCTTAAACAAAAATCATTCAATAGTTTAACATCATGTTCATTTAATAAATTTATTTTAAAAAGTTCATGAGTGAGTGCCTGCAATTCATTGCGCATTCAGAGAGCCAAGCAATAAGTGATGTCGGGCAACAATATCATTAACGTTAGGAGGTATAACTATTATTCCTGATCCTGAAACATCTGAATCAGTATCCGGTCTTGATTCCGGAGTTGAATCCCGAGATGATGCCGGGGTTGCAGCTTTAATTCTAGCAACTTCATAACGCACCTTTTCTTTTTGCATCGCTTTATAGAATGGTTTGATTAATTTTTTATACTTCTCACCTTTGTTTGCTTTTATTGTTCCATCCTGCTTGAGATGAGCCTTAGTCTGTCTCAAAATTGCTAGGTAATTTGCAACATCATTTTCTTCATAGTTTTCAGGGGCTTGTTTTGTTAATAACTCCCATAATCCGACAGTCCCCTCATAAACTTTATTACCAAGCCTTAAATCGTTATCTTGAATGGAGACAGTTTTTTCGCCTAGCATAGCATTTTTCCATCAAATTTTATGTCATAAGCTTTGTCATACTCATATCCAGGCTTGAAGACTAGACTTAAAAAAGCTTCAGCTATTGAACCAACTACTCCTTTTGAGTCGGATCCTTTTGAGTCTGTAGGATCTAATGCCAATCTTTCAGCAGGTTTGATTGTTAATAATTCTCTGGGAGCATCTTTCAGAGCTAACCTTGTTTGCTTAGTTTCTTCTACTATTTTGGTGAGAGCTTACAATTAGAGACTTATAAACTTTTTTAGCATCATCGTATAAATCTTGTTCAACAAATTTTTCTTGTGTGAATTGTATTCTTAAGTCTCTCTTTAATTTTTTCAAGTCTTGTTTTGTTTTTATATCAATTAACGCCATTTTATTAAGTAAAATATCTCAATTTACTTGAACTCAATGTCTATTTATTTTGAACTCAATTTGTGTTTATTTCGAACTCAATGCAGTCTGGACTCGGTGCAGTTTTGATGGAACTTGACAGTACACCGCTCGCGAGGGCATCGATTGACGGAATAGCGTTCTTACTTTTTAGCAAATTCGCAGTAATTTTTACCCATTAAGCATCGTCCAGGATGTAAAACTTACTCGCACAGCCATCACATCAAATTTCGTAGGAGTCAATTGTAAATCTTTCGACGAAAACAGAAAAGGTGTGAGCTCACCGTCGAATCATTTAAATGGCCAACCATTTCACCACAATAATACTAATTTCCGTTATTTTTTTCTTAATGTACCGATATACAACATTTCAGTACCGATATATTTATAGGGATAGGACGTCGTAAACGTACGTACAATTGTAGCTGCAGGGGATGTACTATCAAAACTCGCTTGATTGATTTTGATTTGATTTATTTATTTATTCACAAAGGAGCAAACGTGACAATGAAAAATAAAAAGAGACGTGAAATAAAATAGCAAGGCTTCCAGGTGAATGCCCATATAAGCTAAAAAAGCTTCGCAGGCAAAACAATAGGTACAAGACTCAATTCCAATGATAACAAGACGACGATTAGAACAAATAAGTAACAAATTTCTTCAACAAATAAGTAACAAATTAGGAAAACCATTGACAAAAACCTTAAAAAACTGATAGCCGTATGTCATAGTAGAAAAAAATGTATAAAAAAAAATTTTAAAGACCATGATTATTGTATTGTTATCGGGAGCTGAGCTTCCCTAAAAGTTTCAGAGCGCTAGCTAATGGGAAAGTTGGTGAAATATCGATTGCAAGATTTGATCATCACAGACACGAAAGCGAGCTAAGAAAAACGTGGTAAAATCAGCAAAAAAGAGGCAATGTCAACAATACACTTAGTAAAATAGAGTACAACTATAAACATCTAGTCAAAATAAAAAATTAATACCTAAAACTTGCATAATAATCAAAGTCAAATTAATACTAGTTAAGGATAAAATCACGGTATTTTATTTTTAAAAACATTTTAGAGCAATCTTGTTTGAACTCATCGGGCAATTCGTTAAAATATTTGACACAATTAAAAACGGTACGGTACCGCTTATTTCTATGTCTAATCGAACCGGTGGTAGGTTAAATCGAACGCCCCTGGTGTTGTAAGAATGTTGGGGAACAAGAGGGCGAATGCAGTTTTAAAAAGACGCTCATCTTGGTAAAGTGCTCTATTCATGAACATTAAAAGTTGAAATCTGAACATATCGTCAAGTTTTAAAATTTTCGACCGCCTATATAATTCGTTAGTGCATATCAAAGGAATATTATTATCGTCATATCGATTACACGTAGCGTCCCAAATACATGTAGCGGCCGATTTCTCGTCTGTGATTGTTAGGTTTAGCTTAGAAGGCCATCAGTGATTGGCAGATGGAGTTACGAACTCGTAACATTTTTTTATAGTAAGGCCTCAGCCGGATAGCTCCAGCCACTGGCAGGCGGATGACACGCCGATAACGTGCACGTCGCTTCAGAAATACACTCGATCCATACGCGCTACCTCTCGAAATGTAGCACTGGTCGTCCGCAACACGAAGACGACGGTTCTTGACTGCAGCCAGGAGTACTTGTAATTGTTGTAGGAGTACTGCGTGCTGCTGGTACGTCATGAGTACTGCTTGCCGCTGGTACGTCATGACCCTATCAAAATTTTGATTCCAATCAGCTGGCACACGGACGCCCCAAGTTCTTTTACCGGTGTAAATTAGAAGCTCTATGTCCGCTTTAGGTTCCGGTTGCCGGAGCGAAATAAGCGCCGAAAGAGAATCTTGTGAAATACCTGTTGAGCTTGGGGCGATCGTGGGGCGCGCGTATTCGGTACCTGATACGTTCGGGACAGACACGGCCGAATCTTAAAAATGCGTTTAAATAAATGCCCCCTCCCTTCCCCCCTCTATGGGGGGAAGGGAGGGGGCATTTGAATCGCTGTACGCTATATATATATATGAGCAGACTAAACATGTATCATCGCGGCACAATGAAGCAAGTGGCAAGTAAACACGAGTTTGAAACGGGAATAATATCAGTTAATACAACTTTCAACCGCAACTTTCCACATTACCCACAACATTCTCTAATATTTTCCAGATTTGCAAGACCCTCGCACATTGTCCGAGCAAAATAATTTTCAATATTCACCAGCAGCCAGCATTCTCGCACATTTCCCAAAACAAAACATTCTTCAATATGCAATATCACTCAACTATCAACATTCTCCAATATTCAACACTGCTCAATATTATCCCAGATCATCCATGTACGAAACATTTTACCCATTTGCCCGTACCAAACACTTGTACCTGTTGCGGTAGTAGCGGCCGGTACCAAACATTTACCACGTACGGCTGAGCAAAATATTATCTCACCTAACCAGTATTAAACCTTCTCTCATATTCGCGAGCACCAAATAGGCTATTCACATATACTGTTAAGCATTCTCCCGCAATAATCAGTTGAATCAGTCCTCAGAATTCTCCTAAAATTCAGTAGTAGCAAAAAAAAACAGCCTATTGTATTTACAGAGCTTAATTTCAACTATTCCAACATAGCAGACTTAATCCTCAATATTAGTAGCTAATTCCTGTTTCCAGGTATGAAGTACCTATTACTACCTAATATATAGTGAAATTATTCACGGAACGGAAATGCAATTTTTCCCTATCCTGTGTACCTAAAATTCTCGAAATACGCACGTGCAAATACCAATAGTTTGATTTCACTTCGAATAGAGTTCACAATAACGGAACCGTGCAATTTAGTTCCGTTACAAATTCCCTTACATTACAATTGCAACTTAGTTCCCTTACCCTGTTGTAACGCGTCTTCAGCAGCAAGCTCTCCGCCGACCAGTTGGTAAGATTGCCAGATGCCACTACTCGACTCAAATGCCACTACTCAACTCAAAGCTAATCGACTTGACGAATCTAAGCTTTCGGTTCTATAGTCCACAAACGATCCTGATGATGTCTTGGTCGATGAATCAGAAATTATAACCTCGAGTATAATAACACGAACAGCTGAAATAACACGTTCGTGCCATTATACCCCAAAGTTAAAAATTTCAGCAAAAATCTTGAAGCTCGACGGTGTGCTCTTGAATGTCGTCATTGCCGGTATTCCAAGTTCTAACCGCCAAAGACCTTCACTTTAGGAGGCACTGGACATTAAACACTTAGGAAGTTGTGTTTCTAAATATTCCTAAATTAGCATGTTCAGCTTTTAGAAACTTCATTATTTTCTATTAGCTTGCATCGCAGTTCACACTAAGGGTACACGATGGAAACGAGAAGCATGTCTAATTAGCCACATAACACGATGAAATGCACTAAGCTACTGACGGTTTGAGAGAGCCGGACCTGTCTCTTATACACATCTAGATGTGTATAAGAGACAGACTCAGTTCTACACACGACGCCTCACGCCTCCCCAGGTGACTCAGTTCTACACACGACGCCCCACGCCTCCCCAGGTGACTCAGTTCTACACACGACGCCTCACGCCTCCCCAGGTGACTCAGTTCTACACACGACGCCTCACGCCTCCCCAGGTGACTCAGTTCTACACACGACGCCCCACGCCTCCCCAGGTGACTCAGTTCTACACACGACGCCTCACGCCTCCCCAGGTGACTCAGTTCTACACACGACGCCTCACGCCTCCCCAGGTGACTCAGTTCTACACACGACGCCTCACGCCTCCCCAGGCGCGGTGCCTGAGGAAATAGCAAACCTCTGCTGGGGCTGCGCCACGCCCCCTCCGGGCGCCACGTCCCCCTAAGGGAGATCATAATCTATAGACTCATGCGCGGTAAACGCACGTTACGCCGTTCATGTTAGCGTGTCAATGCACACTTTCAAATAGTGAGTAAATGTACGCATTAGTACCGGCATCAGAACTTTGATTTTATGCAGTGTCCGGGGTTAGTTAGGCCCTGCTTACGACATTAAGTAAGCAGGTTCGCCACATGTGACTCATCATACGGCGGCGTGCACCAGACGATCCTCATCTTGAAATAATAATAACCAGCTTTTTTTCTGACGGGTGCCGCACGAGACACATCACCCAGCCCCACGAGACGCATCACCCAGCCACACGAGACGCATCACCCAGCCACACGAGACACATCACCCAGCCACACGAGACACACCACCCAGCCACACGAGACACATCCTGTCTCTTATACACATCTAGATGTGTATAAGAGACAGCCCTCAGGAGCAGCACCTCCTGCAGGAGCAGCACCTCCTGCAGGAGCAGCACCTCCTTCAGGAGCAGCACCTCCCTCAGGAGCAGCACCTCCTGCAGGAGCAGCACCTCCTTCAGGAGCAGCACCTCCTGCAGGAGCAGCACCTCCTGCAGGAGCAGCACCTCCTTCAGGAGCAGCACCTCCTGCAGGAGCAGCACCTGCAGGAGCAGCACCTCGTCACACTGCTCCAGGAACTGCGGCACACGTGCAGTCATTTAGGCAGCACTGCAACATCCCAGCAATACCAAAGCTGCAGTGCCACAGCACTGCAACACTGCAGCATACCAAAGCCGAAGCGCCACAGCACTGCAACACTGCAGCATCTCAGCAATACCAAAGCTGCAGCGCCACAGCACTGCAACACTGCAGCATACCAAAGCTGCAGTGCCACAGCACTGCAACACTGCAGCATACCAAAGCTGCAGTGCCACAGCACTGTATCACCACAGCATACAGCACTACAACACTGCAGTCCTTGCGTGTGATTTATATGAGCATAATTTCTTGTATCGTTTCTTGTGCCCCGTATTTTATTTCGTGTGCGTACCAGCAACCGCGCAGTAGCCATGCGATCAAGAGGGCTGTCAGCTGATAGCGGGCCGAGCTGTCAGGTTACTTGCTGACAGCAACCTGACAAGTTGACTAGATCAAGTCAAGCTGAAAAGCTGACTGGAGCCAGCCGAGCTGACAAGTTGACTGGAGCCAGTCAAGCTGACAAGTTGACTAGATCAAGTCAAGCTGACAAGTTGACTAGATCAAGTCAAGCTGACAAGTTGACTAGATCAAGTCAAGCTGACAAGTTGACCAGATCAAGTCAAGCTGACAAGTTGACTAGATCAAGTCAAGCTGACAAGTTGACTAGAACAAGTCGAGCTGACAAGTTGACTGGAATATGTAAAGCGGACAAGATCTGGTGTCTGCGCGGTCCGTTCTGCTGGCGAATGAATAGCCTTTAATTCTGAGCCTATGAAATCATTTTCTCTGTATTCGTGCGATAACAAGTGTCATGGCGGCCATGTTTGCCAATAATGATGCTACTGAAGACGTGTAATGGGAAACTATTTCTTTAGATCTCCTTTGATTTTATCAAAGAACACTTTCAAATAAATCATTATATGCGGGCTCCAATTTGAATTGTATTTTTCACCATGAAAAAGGCGGACAAAAGATACTCATTGACAAGTGGAATGGATAATTTGAAAATGAACATTAATTTAATTAATGTTTTGGTATCAGCTCAAGCCCGTCCATAATGGCTCGATGCGGCCACCATCACACGTCTTATAACGGCCACCATCACACGTCTTATAACGGCCACCATCACACGTCTTATCACGGCCACCATCACACGTCTTATATTCACACGTCTTATAACGGCCACCCTCACACGTCTTATCACGGCCACCCTCACACGTCTGATAACGGCCACCATCACACGTCTTATAACGGCCACCATCACATGTCTTATCACGGCCACCATCACACGTCTTAACACGGCAACCATCGCATGTCTTATAACGGCCACCATCACACGTCTTATAACGGCCACCCTCACACGTCTTATCACGGCCACCATCACACGTCTTATCACGGCCACCATCACACGTCTTATCACGGCCACCATCACACGTCTTATCACGGCCACCATCACACGTCTTTTCGCGGCCACCATCACACCATCGACTGAGTGCAGATCAGGTCAATGAGGCTCTCAAACGGTGAATGTTTGAGAGACGGTTCTTGAATTGGTAATGAAGTCGAGTTTATATCGTAGATCTAGCTTACAGCTACATAACAAAGGAGATTTTGTATAGAAGATAGAATGTAAAAGTTCGCTGCAGAAGTAAAACGGGTCAAGAATTTTTAGTTACTACAGATGATGACTTGCCGAATTGAATGATTCAAAAATAATCGTGAGTGCTATAAAGAAAAGAATCTAGTCTGAATTTCACCGGTAAAAGATATCATCTTTTTTACCGCCGTTAAATGAAAATAAAGTTTACCTAACAAAAATGTACAATAACAGCAAGCGAACTATGCTAATTAATCAAATTTACCGTAACAGAAAGGTACACTAACAGTGAGCGAACTATGCCAATTATTTTATTAAAATTTACCGTAACAGAAATGTACACTAACACTTAGCGAACTATGCCAATTATTTTATTAAAATTTACCGTAACAGAAAGGTACACTAACAGTTAGCGAACTATGCCAATTATTTTATTAAAATTTACCGTAACAGAAATGTACACTAACACTTAGCGAACTATGCTAATTATTTTATTAATATTTACCGTAACAGAAATGTACACTAGAAGTTAGCGAACTATGCTATTTAAGGAATCGGAAATAATGGCATGTGCCAGACGTACGTCAGATGCTACATCAACACTCTACAAATGGACAGCTTTGCATCGGAATGTCACCCAAGAGCCAGATTCCAGTTCGGATTCCGAGTCCCGCTGACGCAATTCCAAGCTGCTCCAGGTGGGAATCAGGATTGTGGATGGTCAGGAACGCAGATTACGAAAATTTACTCGAGACCACGAGTGGAAAAGTAAACGCAAATCTTAGAACGGAAATCTGTAGGAATTCGCTTCGATTTTTCGGTAATTTATCTTTAAACAATGTAATGACGTGATTAAGGTGTGGTGTTGTTTTTCACATATTGCGTGAACTCTTACAAATTCCCAGATCCTTTATTCGCCACACATCATCACACCAGAAGCAATGCAACTACCAGACCAACCTCACCACCAGCACCAACCGTCATCACATCAGAAGCAATGCCATCACCAAATCATCACCACCAACACCACCCATCATCACACCAGAAGCAATGCAACCACTAGACCAGCTCCAACAACACACCAGCACCGACTCCACGGTCGGTACCACTCCGACACCAACTCCACAAGTTATCCCACCAGCACCAAAATCATACATCATCACACCAGCACCAAAATCACACATCATCACACCAGCACCAAAATCACACATCACCACATCAAAATCACACGTCAAAACACACAACGCTGCAACACATCACATCACCACTCAAGAATCACATGCTACCACACTAACCACTGCAGCACCACACATCACAATAATTCATCGCAACATCAAGACGTGGGCCGCCGCAATCGACGGCTTCGTTTTCTGTTGTGCTGTGCGACAGAAAATCGAAGGCCGCTGTTTGGATGGCAGACTCAGTTGCAGGTACACCCGAGATTATACTCTACTTTATGTAGAATTTATATTAAACCTGTGTGCCAGGCTGGTTGTGTTTAGATTAGATCATCATTAGCATTTGATACATTTATATTCTCGTTATCATTTTGTCGTCTCCACTATTGTAATTTTATTGTGAGTCGCTGAAAATAGATCGACCCGATGGGTATTTAGGACAACGACAGGATTCAAATAAACAAAACAAACTAATATTTCATTAATTAACTTTACTTTATGGTTTCCTGTCAGCGTTCCGTTTCAACGTTCTGATGTTATTCTGATATAATTCTAATTCTGATGTAATTTCAAGCAAAATGCATCACTCTTTAATGTTGACTGCAGCAATAAACGTCATTTAGAACAGTTCTTTTATGAGTTAAAAAGTAATTAATATTTCATGTCGTGAATTTTATCAGTTAAAATCTGCTTAAAGATACCATTTTTCACGCTATTCCGTGTTATTTGATTCATCAGATTACATTTTGGACAAGAAAAATAAACTTTGAAAATATTAGTGCCCAGACGCTGCCGTCAAAGGTGCACTAAAGTGTTAATCATAGACAAATAATAAATGGGCGGCAAATGAACGGCTCATGGTCGGTAACCGCTGAAGATAGGTAAATTTTCAACGGGTGTGATCAGTTCGACTAGGTTTTATTAAGGGGCAGAAAGACGACAAATATGAATTCAAAATTCATTTCCTTCTGAAATGAACATGGCAAAAATTTTAGTTATAAAAGTTTATTTAATTCACATTTGAGAGAAAAAATCCTAATTTGTTTAAATCATGTGGAGACTTTGATTTAAAAGTTGAACGTGCCGTAGATATCTGGATTGACCAACATTTGACAACACTCCACGGATATCACTCCTGACATTTAATTATCTATTGCTTATTCTCGGGCAAACCTCAAGCTTTTGCTTAAGCTATCATGGAAACAATCTTCGTTGAGTAATACAAATTACTGAAATGTTTTGAATATTAGCAGTAGAATTGATTTTCATCGAGATTCGAGTCCTCTGGAATCGAGTTGCGTGATGCTGAGACCTGCCAGTGAATCTAACGGGAGATGCGGTGAAAGCTTTTAGATTTCCCTCGTCTAGACGAAGCAGGTTAACCACTCATGCGATCAGCGATAGGGCTCAGGGAAGCAATATTCAGCGCTTAATTAAAATATTTAAGCCTCTGACGTTGAAAACACTGACAACGCTCGGCCGCTTGACACTTGCATGATACATTTGCTACATTACATTTGATACATTTGCATGATACATTTGCATTTGCCATGAGCGCCACTCTGCATCTCTTTGCTTAAGAAACACAAACCTTGACCCCTGCATGAGCCTCGTAAACGGCATCTTTGGAAGCTTGGCTTCAACTCAGAAAAGTTGTTTACTGTTGTAAGGTCTCGCTGTCATACACGTCACAAGAAAATACGTCAAGCTCGTTGAACGCAATTTTATGAATTGAACTAAGGTTGTTCATTAAAGTCTTACAACAGCTCGGGTCGGGTAGTTGCAATGAGGGAAGAGTTCTTCTGCGAAAAACTGGAGTTCGGCGTCTACAACGGCAAACCAGCAGCTCCTGTTCATCGAAATATTAGGTTCAGACATGCTTCTATGATGCCCGGGATGTTGGGCGAAACGTTTCAATACACGACATTCAAAACACTAATCTTCCCAAGTTCGGTCCATGATGTTGGAATCCCGTGTCATTAAGAGACAAATTCATTACAATGATATTAATAAGTACGTTCGGTGCATGATGTCGGACGCACTGATATTCGTAAGTTCGGCCTTGCTTGAGATTAGAGGCTGGCTTAGGCAGTCCACAATCAATATCTGGAAGCGAGGCTCTCCTTTGGTCGTTAACTGGCCTCGTGATGCCGGCAGATCGAGCACCGCCGCCGTCTCTATCACAGCCCTAAACGATGTTTTTGGGCTGTGCACGCCAATAGAGAGTAGCACGTTGATGACAACGTAGAGGTGTCATGAAAATAAATGTTCAGGCTGTGGCACAACATTCCTTGATGCACTGTGAGTGTGTTGAGATAAACTTCGTCTTGAGATATTAATTTTGAAATAAAAGCCTAATTGCCTTTTAAATGCATCATAATGCACTTAACTGTGTCGATTGTGATGAAATAAACTCAATGAGATCGTGATGAACTCAATTATTATATATTTGCCCCGAATTATTATTTGCTCAAAACTGTGCATCGAGAGCCATCGGCAGTTTTCCAAAATTCGTGCTTTATTTTGGCCATATAATGAGTCACGGAACAAAATATTTTTAACACGTAGAATGCGGTTGAGTCGTATTCAACGCGTATCGCATACCGATGATACGACTCATCGGTTTGTCGTACCGCACTCAATGTGTTAAATCTAATGCGGTTATAACGATGGCTCGTGATTAAGTGCATTTCCATAACCTAATTCGAGGCACTGAACTAAAGGGAATACAAAAAATGAATTTTAAAGCACGAATGTTCTCTCTTAGTATAGATGAATCTATTCCTGAAATAGTTTCACGCCTGGTATAGAAATTCATTCCGATTTTTAAACACTATTTATTACACAAAAAATCAATACAATTTTTTCATTGTCTCTCTAGTTATTCGAAAATATTTCTGAACTACAAAATCTGATTCAAGTTTTAAATAGAAGGCTTGATTTTTATCATGACGTAGAGCCAAAATTATGCAGAAGGTTTTTTGAAACCTTCAGCATCCTCCAAAGAAGTGACATCCACTGCAGTAGACGTCTTAACATTCGCAGCCAAAAATTGGAGCTTGATAGGGTGCAGGTGATGGTGGTACAAAGCAGGGGTCCTGGAGATAACACGGGGCTGCGATTTGTGGAAGAACGGAAGTTGGACATTGATAACAAGGAGCCGCCATTGATGGTATTCCGAGGCTAGGCTCCTGAAAATAACACGGTGGTCCGAGAATTTGTTCCGGCAAACCACACTGACCGGTCCAGACGCCTTAGCATTGGTCTGAACATTCGAACTCTACAGCTCGAGGTCTCGGTGACGCGTGCTTTTCTGGTTCTAGGTGCTCGCCGTTTAATCTCGTGTTCGTTTCAGAATCGCCAAAACGAACGTCCAGTCTTTATGCCAGGTCACGAGGTCCTGATATTTGAGGGGATGCTTTTTTGAAACCCTTCGGCGTTCCAATTTCTGGGAATTGCTGTTGATTCTTCACAACCTTTATTTTTCCTTTACCTGGAATAGGAGTAATTGACCCTTTACCAGGGATCGGACATATTTGTCCTTTTGAAGGCTGTGGATTGAGGACATCATTACCCAGTTCATAATAGACAGGGTTCTAGGTTCCTGATTCAACAACAGACGTTGTTGAAGTTTCCCGCAGAACTGAAGCTTAGTGGTCGGAGGAAGCGTAGTTTTCCGCCGCCGTTGATTGCTGTTTATCCTACTTAATGATCCATTGAGATGCAAGGCCATCATTCACATTCTTGGTGACTCCTTTTCTCATCGGTGCTCTCTTCTCGGCTTTCTTGTTGGTATCGAAATGCGTCTTTACGCCCATTTATTTCACACTCTTTGGTGCCGGCGCAAGTGCGGCCTGCAGGTGTTGAGGATTAATATTGATGTCATTCCCGGTCTGCCGCTGTAGCGGTTAGGTCGCGACAGGTCCCGCACTAGGCCTGGCTCCTTTGAAGAGCTTCGGATTATTCTTTGGCACTTTCTGGTAGCGCTTCTTCATCGCTTTCCCAATTTTATTTCTTTTGGGCTAGCCTGGCTTTCTGGTTTACTTTTTCGGACGATTTTACTTGATTTTCATCGCCCTTTAGTTATGTTTTTATTTCATTTTTGGTTTGGCGCCTTAATTTCCACTGACTTTTGTTGGGGCTTTCTATTTCGTTTTCTTTGGGCTTGGTTTGTGATTCTTTGCTGGCATTATACCTTTGGTCGTTTTGTCTTGCTATTTTTATAAATTATCTTTACCCTGTCTTCCTGTGGCGCGTTAATCTCGTTTGTTATCACCGTAGTTTCGGGCACCGCGCTGCAGGTCAGGCCGCCGCCTTACGCTCTACTCCGCCCCCCACCCGACGATTAGGTTGATTCTTCACTAGATATTGATTCTTCACTGGATGTTGATTCTTCACTGAATGTTGACTCTTCGTTGGATGTTGATTCATCACTGGATGTTGATTCTTCACTAGATATTGATTCTTCACTGGATGTTGATTCTTCACTGAATGTTGACTCTTCGTTGGATGACGAATCATCGACAACCTCGGACCAAGAGTTCAACGCGATGTCCCAATCGGTCGGCATTCTGATTATTCGTCAAAGTGTTATTCCCGCTCAAGCCTTCCCAACGGTTCCTTATCTGTAAAATCTTTGATCGTTGCCTCAAATCAGCCTTTATATACCACCAATATCCATGCGCTCACCCGTGCATCCTGGATACGCTTTCGCTGCGGTTAGGTGACAAGAATTACCGCTCATTAAAATTAGATTTTATCTGCTTGTGTGTACATACATAAGAATATGATTTTATTCAAGCGCGAGTGAAGACTAGGAAATGCATTTCATTGACAATATCTTGTTCGTTCTTCTAGTGAGTCCAACGATGACTTCCGCTGTTCGAGAAGATGTGGTCGAAGGTGTGTTTGGGACGGTATGTTCGAGAAGGTGTGTCTCAGTAGGTATGCTAGGGAAGATTTGGCCGAGAAATAATGCCTGGGTAGGTATGTTCAAAATGGGTTAACGGAAATGTGCTCAGGAAGGTGGATTAAACGGGAATTGATCACTCATGACATAATTTGAAGAATTATTTACTTCCAGACTGCAGAGGAAATACGTTTATTTGCTCTTGAATGCTGGAAGATGTACTGATCGTGCGTTGATACGAACTAGCGACTCTGAGTAAGACTCAAATATTTACAGTACGATAATACATGGTTAAATAAAAAATATATAATTATGTATAACAGGAAAGTCGTCCAATTCATGAATGGGTGCAAACTGCAAAGCGAGGCACAGCCCAAGAAACGAGTAGCCGTTCATCCCAAACTTTCTCTGTATGTGTGAGCAATTTAAAACCCAAGAAAAACAATTCTTTGATTTTTGTGATTGAAATTACAAAATATATAAGAACATTGTTTTAAATATATTTGAGTTGGTCACTCATCCTTCCAAGACTTCCTTTGGTTGCTCAAATGTTAGGGCAATCCGTTTAAACGTTGTGCCTTTGCTTTACACAAAATTTTTAAGCAGCCACAGAGGTTATGCACTCTCCAACTACTCGCTGGAAGCAACTCACTGCCCGTACAAATATGGGAGCTTCACCTCCTCGCAAACACCAGGACAAAACCAGCTCGTGCGGTACAGAAACATTTCCCGATTGTAAGCGAAATAAACTGACTTATTCATGTACTCTTTATGCCCCGTTCTCACATAGCCGGTTAAAGGGCCGGAAGTCCCGGAAACGCCAAGCCGGTTGAAATGCCGGATTTATAGCCGTTATATGGGGCAGGGCGTAATATGCAAGGGACAGGGCTTAATATGTAATGCCCTCCAGGTAGCTGTCCCGTAAGAGCCGGTAGGTTTCCCGGAAGAGCCGGATATCCGGGAGATCAGGCTTCAGTAACCGGGAGATCCTGCAATACCGGCTGTCAACGTATTCCCGGTACTCCCGGGAGCCTGCCGGAAGTCCCGTATGTCTCCTGGATTTCCAAGTAGATCGCCGGAATTCCCGAAAAAAAAGCCGGTAAAACAACAGGTAGAGCCGTTTGAGCAGAAAGAACTGCCGTAAAACCAGGGTAGGCCGAGCTCTTTTCCCGGTATTCCAGATAAGTTATGCAAATTTAGGCCCGCCCCTTTCAATAAACGCTTTCAGTGTTTAATCAAAAGTTCCCCTATTTAATTTAATATCTTTTCCACAATATTCAGATCTAAAGTAAATGGGACAGGTATTATAAGTTAAAAAGTGTATTAAAATGTTTTAGGAACTTTATCGAGTAAGGACAACTTTTCCGAATGTAAAAGCAAAAATGTGTATCAGCTTCAGTTAAAAAATTTTATTCATCTTTAACACAAAATTATTTCAGAAAGTGTTTACAAAATTATTTCAGACAATTATTTCCGAAAGTGTTTACAAAAAAGAAAATGGTGATAATGTTTCATTCAATTAATCACACCCCATTTATTGTTACATTGTGTTTACAAAATATAAACATGCATACCGGTATATCTAATGCAAATTTGCAAAGTTTGATCAGCAGACATGAAAGAAATGTTAATAATTAACAAAACTTACACAAAAATGTGAAAAAGTACATCATTTTAACAGCAAATAGTATTAAATATGAACAATTGACAATGCATTTGCAAAAAAAAGTACAAAGTTGAAACAGCACATAGGCTGAAAATGTGAATAAGTGACAATGCATTCGCACAAAAAAAATTTTTGGGGACGATTTCACCCCTCCCGGTATCCCAGGCTGGTCCCCTGGCCGTGCCGGTTGAGTTCTCACATAGCAACGGAAGAGCAGGTTGGCTCCCGGATTTTTATGGTTCCGGGCGTACCGGCAAAATTATTCAACATGTTGAATAATTTTTCCGACCAAGCCGGATTATGGCCTCGCCCTCCAGGAACTCTAGGAACTCCCGGATCTCCAGTTTGATAAACGGTACCCCAGGAATCGATTCCGGGTGTCTTCCGGCCCTTTAACCGGCTATGTGAGAACGGGGCATTAGAGAAGAAATTTATCAAGAGAGAATACCAGGTTTAATTTTGTACAAGAGATACCGGGGCGATATCCCGGTCGCAAGCAAACTTGAAATCCACTCATTGCTCGAGGACTTGAATTCACTCCATGTTCCTGTTAAATTCACTGTGGAGTTGAGCGACCATAAGCTTAATTTTCGGATCTCACATTGCCGGAAGAGGAGCTCCCTTTGGAGTGCAAGGCCCGGCATATTCATATAGAATAGCAGGTGACCGAGTTGGATAATTTCCTTATAGGTTTTATTAGGATATATTTTTTTATATATTTTTACATTTTTAGAGCTCTTTTATGCAGTTGGATTTATTAATAAATATATATTTTTTAATTCTTAATAATCCTTTAAGAGCTTAATCCTTCAGGCTTACAAAGCGTAAGGCCACACAGCGAGCCTCGAGCGATCTGACAACTCTCTTTAGCGGACCTACACGCATTAGCCTGTCAGAACATATCAATATGGGAACCTTACACCGTTAACTGCCTATGACTATAGTCCGAATGGTTATCTGCTCCCGAATCATGCAAGTTTATAAGAGGCACGATATGCGAAGCTGAGGAGATTTTCTATTTAAAGAAAACAAAATATAAGCCGCCTTTTATTTTGAAAAAAGGTTGTTATACCTTACTTAACCTTTACCTCACTCGTAAAATCCTTAAACTTGTTCTTTCACGCATGCTTCTCTCGTCCGTGGTGAACGATTAAAAATTTAATAGAGCCATTTGACTTTATATGAGTTACTCTTACTTTGAAGCTCACGGCATCATTAAATAAAGTTTAATAAATCACAGAATCTTTAAAATGAGGAGAAAGGTAAACACCAACTGGCCTAAAATGAGGTCTCTGAACCTTTTGAAGGGCGTTAAATCACAGCCTACACACACGACCACATTCACTTTAGATATATCAAGAATCTATCCAAGATTGAGCTCTCTAAAGGTGAGATGAAATTGCTCTCGAAAGGCCTCAAGTTCATTCCAACACCCAACAAATAAAAAGCCTCAGATTTGATCAGAACACCAAATGAGTTACGAAGAACTACAGGGTGCGCCACAGGAACTTACTTATTTGAAAGGTCAATAAAAACAAAAGTACTTCAGTTATTGTTTTAAATTTTTTTTATTCGAGAAAACAGTATCCCAAATTTTTTTTTTCACACAGTTTTGAAAATTAAATCTCATAAATGACGGCCTCCATTGCGCATAAACCAATGAAGTCGCTTTTTTCATAATGGTTTCCACTCTATGCAGCATATCAATCGGTATTTTGGCAATGACGTCGCGAATGTTGTTCTTGAGGTGGGCTATGGTCCGTGGTCGATCGACATAAACCAGAAATTTCAAATATCCCCATAAAAAGAAATCGAATGGAGTCAAACCTGGAGAGCGTGGCGGCCATTGGAGATCGCCTCTGAGAGAGATGAGGCGGTCGGGGAAATGTTGTCGCAACAAATTCATCGAGTGTCGTGCTGTGTGTGCTGTGGCTCCATCTTGCTGAAACCACACGTTAACGCAGCCGGAAATGTGGAAGTGAGCCTCGCCACTGAAAAAAACGACCGCGTCTTCAGGCAGGTTGTCAACCAGCATTTTACATGCATTTTGAGGGGCAACAAAATCGCGTTCAGTTAATTCTTGCACTACAGCAAATTTATTTGAGAAACTTTTAGAAACAAACTTGGGAACTTTCCTCTTCAGATGCACCCCATCTCGCCCCTCTACCCGACCAACTAACCGCACAGGAATTTTTTCAAATAAGTAAGTTTCTGTGGCGCACCCTGTATGAACTTAAGGGTTTTCTTCCATAATAAAACATATAAAATAACTCCTTTCCACACAAAATCAGTATGGAACCCCCCTGAAAGAGAAAATACTTCCTTGTTAAACTTTAAAAAAAAACTATATGAAATCATAAGAACGTCAAGATGAAAGCTAAAAATAATCTCTCCCATCCAGAGAGGGAAGCGCTTAAAACCCTGCAATCCAGGAAAGACATCGTGATAAAACCAGTGGATAAAGAACGTGCAATCGTAATAATGAATCGGGACGATTATATAAAAGCAATCGAAAAACATCTGAATACCGAACACTACAAAAAATTGAAAGAAAATCCCATTAATGATATATATAAAAAAGTTCAGCTCAAGTGTCTGGAATTAAACAATCAGTACAGATAAATGATAAAACTTACCAATCTCTGAAACAAAACAAGGATGAAATAAGTACACCTACCATATACATGCTACCAAAAGTGCATAAGATGACACCTCCAGGTCAACCCTTCATAGGTAGACCGATAACTTCAGCCTGTGGCGGTCCATGCGTGAAACGAAGTGCTTTTGTGTATTATTTTTTAGCACCAATCGTTAAAAAGCAACAAACATACAAAATGAGTGAATTTCAAGTTAGCTTGCGACAGGGATATCGCCCCGGTATCTCTTGTAGAAAATTAATCCTGGTATTCTCTCGATAAACTTGTTCTCTAAAGAGTACATGAATAAGTCAGTTTATTTCGCTTACAATCAGGAAATGTTTCTGTACCACAAGAGCGGATTTTGTCCTGGTGTTTGCGAGGAGGTGAAGCTCCAATAGTACAAAATTAATCCTGGTATTCTCTTGATAAACTTGTTCTCTAAAGAGTACATGAATAAGTCAGTTTATTTCGCTTACAATCAGGAAATGTTTCTGTACCACAAGAGCTGGTTTTGTCCTGGTGTTTGCGAGGAGGTGAAGCTCCCATATTTGTACGGGCAGTGAGTTGCTTTCAGCAAGTAGATGGAGAGTGCAATCACTGCATAACCTCTGTAGCTGCTTCAAGATTTTGTGTAATGCAAAGGCACAAAGCTTAAACGGATGGCCCTAACATTTGAGCAACCAAAGGAAGCTTTGGAAGGATGAGTGACCAACTCAAATATATATATAAACAATTTTCTTATATATTTTGTATCTTCAATCACAAAAATCAAAGAATTGTTTTTCTTGGGTTTTAAATTGCTCTCACATACAGAGAAAGTTTGGGATGAACGGCTACTTGTTTCTTGGGCTGTGCCTCGCTTTGCACCCAATTTCGTTGTTAGACAAATGGTTCATACCAATTATGGGACAGAACGAGACCTCAGTGATCAGCACCTGGTATAATTAACGTACTTTAAATAAAAAATTATACTCTGGAATTGGGATAACGGGCTTCGTGTAAATGGGATTTTTCAATGCCTAAAATTTGTTTTCCCGGATAAACCTCGGTCTGTCTGCCAGTCTGTTACAAAACAGCATTACCTGATTGCAGTATTATATTTCAGGTCTTCAAGCGTGAGTATGATTGAGGAGACAAGCGGCTCTACTGTTGAAGTCTTGGCTGATTCCCCTGAAGCGTGCGCCTCAACGGCTACGACAATCCACACTCTTCTCATATGCAGGTGCTTGAAGCCTTGAACATATTCCATTTTGAACTTGAACTAATTTTATTAATTTCCTGACTTTCTTTCAAGGATGTTCCTTTATTTTATGTCGGTCCATGTAGTATGTAAAAGTAAATACATAAGAGACGGTACGTTCCAGCGTTGATGTATTTTCGAAATTAAGAAATAACAGACAGTTGAGTTATACAAGTAATTCATCACTCATGTTTCTCATGATTTTCCAGACGCATGAAGAACAAAAGCGTGCTTGCATTGATGAGGATTCTAGGAGGCGGAAGAGGGCCGGCAACGAAGAAATCAACCAAGAAGGCCGCTGATAAGGAAAAGAAGCTAAAAAGGAAATAATATATATGTCTTGAGTGCGGCCACTTACTCGCGCGGAAGACACGAAGCTATGGCGAACGGCATTCAAGAGAGCAACACAAAGGGGATTATGACTATCAGTGGACCAAATCGATTGTTTTTTTATTCGCCTCTTAACAATATGGGAAGTAAAATTGATAATATTCCTCTTCCTCACTTGCCAAGCGATCTTTCGCTTGAGTCTCATCGCGCTACCTCAACTCAGTCTCGTACCCGTCCGCCACGGTCTCCTCACGCCAGTTCGCCTTTACGCGTCCGTTCGCCTCACTCTCCTCGCACCCGTTCGCCTCGGTCTCCTCGCACCCGTTCGCCTCGGTCTCCTCGCACCGTTCGCCTCGGTCTCCTCGCACCGTTCGCCTCGGTCTCCTCGCACCGTTCGCCTCGGTCTCCTCGCACCGTTCGCCTCGCACCGTTCGCCTCGGTCGCCTCGCACCGTCCGCCTCGGTCTCCTTGCACCGTTCGCCTCGGTCTCCTCGCACCCGTTCGTCTTAGTATTCGGACAACCGTTCACCTAGGTCTTCTCACGTTCCATCGAGATTTCCACAGTTTTGTTCAATAACTGGGTCCATTGCCTCAGTTCCACGAAAACAAAACTCCCTAGAGTCATTCGTTCTATTTCCAGCCAAGACTAATTCCGGGAATGTTGAGATAATTTATCGAAGAGAGATTCAAATTACGAGGCCATCTTTCGGCACCTAGACTCGCTGGTTGATAAATTAACTACAAAACCATCGCAAAGTGTTTGCTGTTGTGTCTCTTCCAAGGAAAAGGTTAACTCTAGTATTATAAATATTCCTCTTCCTTTCTTTAGCTCGTTACTAACGCGATACTCGTCTCGTATTTTGGGATCACAGAGCTTTCATTATCTTGAAAAAGGATCTTGATTTCAAGCTGATAACGATGTAAAGATGTTGCGTTAAGTTCATAGTTATTAAGATAATTTGGTTTGGATATATTAAATAAAAGATTTTATAATACGATCCGTTAAATTTTTAATTCAACAGTCATACCCATGATATAATGGACGAAAGAAGTATGGGTAGTAATATATGAAGTACACCCGAGAGAGAGCATGAATCGTGACAAAATTGAGACGAAATATGTTGCTGTTTGAAAAGATAATTTGCGGATCATTTATAGCAGTTGTAAAAGTGTCGCGAGGCAACTCATCATTCCTGTGTCTCACATTTCACAGAGTCAGAGTTTAAACAGAGTCTTACTTGATGACAGCCAAAAAAGTGGCCATTCTGAAGTCATCAACATCTTTGATCGCTATTAGCCAGAATTCATCCATTAAAATTGAAGAAGGAGAGGGAGCAAGCTGCAAAGTGTATTGAAGTGTATGCAGAGCTGCATTTGGACTGCTAGGGAAACTTAACCGTGGCAGAGCGTGAGTTTGAACTATTGTATGAGATATTCGTATCATTTAACTCTTTTTTTGCGCTTATAGAATTAAATCCTCATTTTTGTACAGACTGCTGCGCTTACAATAACAAAATTCAATCCTTTGATCCACTTCCATTTTACCTTGAAATGCCTCTGCTACATATTTTGCTCCCGTATTCGCAAACGCAGTCCCTACCTCAGCTGATGTACCGTTCTATTCTTTGCAGAGTGGAATTTTGCCGTGGTTTCCATGTTGAGGTGACTGAACTTGGTTCCTCAGAGACGCACCGCAGAAAATTTTACAGCATCCGTCGTAAAATTTTCGACCATCTTCTCGGTGCATCATCAAGTGGCGATGCCCACGTTCAAGCTGTCCTTGATTTCAAAGAAAAAACGGAGGAGCAAAGCAGAGTACTAAAAGTGGCAGTCTCTTATGTATCTGCTGCTTTGGCTTGCATATAGATGAAGTCGGCAGGAGTAAACTACGAAAATATCATCGCACTCTTAGCAGGTCTTGGTGTAGATGTGGGGACTCTACAGCATTCACGGTAAGCTATATTTTTTCTGCTTTGGATGTCATGCAGCATTTACAATGCCGTCTTTTGCTATCAACTCCAATAATAGCGTAGTAGCAATTATTAAAATGATATTTTAAACACTACGTATAGCAAACAATTTCAATCTTAAAAAACTTTTATCGAAGAAATGTATTTTATTCAATAAAGAATGGTGTAAAATAGTTTGATGTACTGAAAAATATTGATTTTTGAATAAAATCTCAACATTTGCAGCAAACAATTGAAGCCTCTTTGCGAAGCTTTACTTGGTCAATGTCGAGTTAGCATGCATGCATACCTGATAACTCCTCTAGCAAGTACAGGATTCCCCCCGCATGTTGCTAGTGCGTGCGACAAGAGTACGCCCATGAGAGAAACTAATCATGCCATTATGCTGATCATAAACCCCAATGGCGTGAAGAAGGCTGTGCCCATTGGGGCTCCTAAGGTTTACTCTTGTCATACTGAGGATCAGTCAATTGCTGATGAAGTTGCAGGAGAGACTGCTCAGGAACTAGCAAACCAAGTCATTGCACGATAAAAGAGTGTTGTCTTGTATCAGAAGAATTCCTCTCATCTCATACTGGTAATACCGTTCAATTTTGTACGCTATTTGTGTACAAAAGTGCGAAAGTGTACGAAACACTTTCGCTTGTGATTGGAACCAATGTCGCCTCTGAGATTTTTCTTAGTTTCAGGGTTCTAGATAATTATTATTAATCTCTAAAGCTGATATATTAGTATTGGTAACTTAACGTAGTCATGAATTAAATTTCTTCATGTTTTGCCATAATGCCATTTTTGGTCAAGATTTTCGAACTTCAAATACTAACATGAATTACAGATTAGTTCCTTACATTGCTTCAAGTTGCAACAATAGCTTTGATTCAACTAGAAAAGGGCTATTGAACAATTCTCCATTCTCTTTATTGTTAATCGTTTCCGAATGCGCCAGCAAAAATACCTTTGACAAAAATTAATGCCCACATCTCAATACCGAAGTAAGCGATACAATGAACGTTACTAGTACCTGTTTTCCGGTGACTTCCTCTCTTCTCCTTGACCATTAGTGCTTTGCTTCATCAGTACAAGTGGTGCATGAGAAAAATATTGGTACCATTGTACGAATACTTATTCTAATTATTCGTACTGCGATAAAGTTGCTGTCATGTTCAAGTTAGAAGTTCCATTCAAGTCAGTAGGCGCCGACGACTCAAAGTTTCTTCATTTGTTATTTAACAACAAAACTAATAGAACATGAAGGTTGATTAATGGTCTACTCTAGTACGTGTAGTGTCAACTCTACTGTTACTCATTGAATTTGCCTCAAGTAGCCCGTATATAGCAAAGCTTTGCATGCATTTACTTTCTTGTATTGTTATCTTATTTTGGTATTTATATAGTGTAGCTTAGTAAGTTTAAATAATAGTTATTGCATAGATTTCAAGCTTCTTATAATTTTTTGTTCCCTCCTTTCAGCTTTTTTTGCATAATACCGCATACTTTTTTGCATACTCAATCTAAATTAATTCTCAAAAAAATTATTTCTATTATTATGAAATCATGAAATCCAAGATGCTTGTCCTTCTGCACTGAAAATATTCTCCATTTAGATAACAGTCTTCTTATATTGTAACAGTTTTTTAGGTTGAAATCTCTAAAGATGTTGTTGACGTGCTAATTTTTTTATGCTCTACTTGTTTCCTGATGAAATTTTTACCAGCAAACCACTCCAACGGCCAATATCATGCCCGTGGATTCAAAGCGACACTGCAGCAGCGATGCGGATTCGGAAAAGGCGACGTCGATCTAGCAGTGCCTGTGGTGTGTTCTGGGACTCTGCGCATTTCGTAGACCTAGCAGCCAAGGAAGTCAGAGACAAGTCCTCCTCTTCACAGTTCTTTAAATGTTTCTTGGATCGTGCTAATTCGTTTGCCGATATGTTTGCTGCAGGACGTGGCTACTCCGAATACAAAGCAAGTACGATAAGTGGGGACTCGAAGGCCACTTTGGCTACTCGCCTAATAGCCACAAGGTAAAAAATTACTGTATAATTGTTGTCTCGTTAAGGATATTACTATGGAATTGTGAGGGATATTACTTTGGAACTGGCACCAGTAAAGTCAGGTACATCAATTACAAATTCCTTTGACAAATTTCGATACATTAACTGACCATACGTAATTACAAATTGTCGATAAAGTTTAATTGATTCAATAGGTAAAGATTTCGTAAAGAAAATCTCACAATATATACAAATAATTTTTTTAATATCTTAGTATACGGAACAAAATGTTGGTCTCTATTGACTCCTGGCCTTTAGGTTTTTCAGCGCTTCAATCGCGGTTCTAGATTCGCTCTACAAGAGCTACAAGTCTCTTGTTCGAGGATTCATCCAGAACCGCGAGACAGCGAGCCCTGTGGACGCTGTCAAATTCAAAGTTCGTGGTCAAGATTTTGCAGTGAAACTAGTCTTGATGTTGGACATATTCACGCCCATTAAAGACCTATTGAAACGTTGCCAACGCGTCGAACAGTACATCTGGAATTCTATTTCGTGGATTCGAGACACCTTGGAACGGTTGGACCGAATTAGTGCCGAACTCGAACAGCTACACAAGTTAGTTGATCTCTCCCGCCTTCCCGTAACTTGTTCCCGCAAACCCGAAAGCATGCGGAAGAACTTGTAAACGAAAGTTTTTTTTATCTTGAGCTTCTGGACGGCTGGCTCACACGGCCTAGTCCCGGCCACGGCAAGTCGGATGGCGTGGAGTGGGTGCCTTACGAGCCTGAGGAGTGCCACCTTCAGTAGGAGTGGGACAGTAGGTGCCACCTTCATGACGTGGCAGACCTTAGTAAAAATTTAAACTTAACTCTACGAAGACGGTGAGTTCTATTTCTACCATCATTGAGGCTCCCTTAACCCTTTACATAACAAGGTTATCTCATCAACGTAGCTTGAATTGTCTTCATCAATCGATCGTGTTGCAATTTACTTGAAGAATAATGTACCTCGGTGGCATTTTGACACAAATATACAATAATCGTTATTTAGTACATTAGAGGAGCTCAATAATATTTTACAAATATTATTGGCAAATATTATATACAAATATTTTACAAATATTATTGGCCCTTTTCTCTGCATTTGCATGAAATGCAATCTTTAATACCTAATTATATGGATTGGTGCGAGTATGTTTTTTTAGAAGATTATTCTTTTTTCAAATTTATATCCAGTTATCAGGATTGCTCAAGCCCTCTAGCTCACCTTCTCTATGAATGCCTCAATACGCGGCGAGTGTTGCAGTGTTTGACGGGTAGTCGATCTGTGCCTGATGGGCGGCCAAAGCTCGACCAAGGCAATAATTTCAAGCTTGGAGGTGTGACAGCTTTTCATACTTTTTTCGATTTCGTATGTTCACTCCCCCACGTACGTAATGCTTGAGTCTTGACTTTTTGTGTCACATTTCATTGAAATAAGTTTAAATTGTTAAAACAAGAATATTTTGACTATTTTTTAATCAGATACAACAATTCTTTTGTTTGCAAAAATGTAAATGTAAACTGATTTGGTGATACGATAATCTTGTATACCGATTTCAGCGACATTATAGGCCTAAGATTTATGTTGTAATGCTTGGATGAAGCTCAACCTCATTCGAAAAATCCCATTATACATTTATACTATAGCATAAAAACCAACAAATTCGCTCACAGGGATTTGAGCATCTTGCGTTGAATAATTTTTTTGTGGCGGTTTTATCTGTATGCACTTGTATACAGCATTTTGGTTAAGGAATATGTAAATTGTTATAAGCTAGGTACCGATAATTACGTAATTTCAGGTGAAGAAAATGCAGGCTGAAGAAAATCTCGACTTTGACTCTCAATTTTCGAATGAAACGTACTTCACGTTTTGTACTTTCATACACGATTGTGTACTTGGTGAGTCGGGGTTCTCCCTCAAGACCTAGTTTACGCAGCTCCCAGAAGTCTCCTCGCACCTGGTGAAGATGTCGCGCTGCATAGCCAAAGAGGAGAAGTATGAATTCACTTTTCAAACGGCGATTCACTTTCAAGCCCCTTCGAAGAAGCATAATTTTTTAAATCTTTCTACGTGGATGAAAAGGTATCGTTCCAGGCTGAAAGCCAAAAATGTATTCAAATTTCCGGTTCTAGGTAAATTTCTTTGCTTACTCATTTGTCAAAAGGTGACAAATAGGCAAATTTGTCCTCTGTCATGCTCGTTTCTATTTGTATCTAAAATGACGCTCTTTGTATTATTAGTACCCCACCCAGCTGAAGGGAGGTACCATTTCAAATGAGACGCTGGAGGCAAGAAGTTATAATTGACTGGTGCTATCCTGCACCATATAGGTGTTCTGCAACCACGAAGACGGTCGCCACTTTACTGCTGGAAGGCAATTGACTTTTTGGAATTCCTCCATGCCCCCCCCCCCTCAATTCATACGGACACTAAAAATAAATCTCAGTTCCCGGAAGTGAGCAAGGTTTTCCGCCGGCTCAAAAACGAGCCAGTCATGTACCATTTTCTGTTGAATGCTGATGATTTTAAGTAAATTGTAAAACGCTAGTGTCATACAAAATAGTTTATTTTCAGGTAAGAATTTTTAATCAATGAACAAGGATGACTATGATTCTACAACGGAATTATATATTACGAATTTTTCGTAGCCATAATTAATGAAAAAAATTAGTCGTTGCCCCAAAAAGTAACCATTTGTGGTCATTCTGTTGAAGCTTTTAATCCTTTATCGGCGTACAACTGTTCTACGATAAATTCTTATTTTTAAAGTTTAGTCCCGACCATCATACTTGCAAGTGTTATCAAGTTCTGCTGCTTTACCTCAAGAAGGTGCGATTTTTTAACTTCATCTAAGGGATTATTTGCACTCCCCAGGTTTTCTCGGTATTATTATTCGTGTTTTCACTCTTATATGCTTAAATATTGTGCATTGTTGGTCATAACTTGACTTAAGCCAAAAATAGCTTAACTCAATGTTCGTAACTTTCGTTACGTTAATTTCGTTAATTATGTCTTATAGGCAAATGTCCTTTCTAAAGTAATGGTATTCCCAGTACGCTGCTGGTAACGCAGAGCAAACATAGCCAAGCAAGTATATTCTGGTCAAGCAGCATCTTCTTTTTAACATGAACAATATCGCGTTGCTCTAAATTTAGATTACTAAAAACATTCAACAATTTTGGCGAATGTGATTTAACGGCTGCAGTAAGCGATTCACGTGCGGGAAGTACATTTTCACGGTTCGCAAGTGGGCTAACTCACGGCTCCAAAAATCCAGTCGCGGCTCAACAAGTAGATATATTCCATTCCTGTAATAAAGTCCATACACCTTGATCTCGCCCGGAAAACTAGTGTTACAAACTCTAACTCGAATTAGACTGTGAAATATTTACTAATTATATTTATCCATACGTCAACGTGAGCATTATGAAAGAAGGCACGGCAAGTGCAGCGGATTTGATCGATCCGGGAGCCGACCCAACAACTGACCATCTTACAACATCCCATTTGCAGCATTTCCTAGAAGTTGAACATACCAGTGCTATCTTAGAAAATGACAAGCCAGAACGCATGGAATGTGCAAGTGGAATCATAATACGGAAAAGAAGGGGTTTTTCCTGGAGGACCCGAATTCTGGAAGAGGTAAGAAAAGTGCACTACAGCAGAACTTAGACTGCTCTGAAGATGACATCAACTACCCCATCCTGCAAGCCAGATAAGCAGGCACCAAAGAGACTGAGTCCACCTGCTGATAATGCTCCTAATATGTCCCCTTCAGCTGATGATGTCTGCTCTGCTGCAAAGGACCTCCCATCATGCTTTAATGTATCTGACTTTGAACTCGCGTCCAGCTCTGACTCTGGTGAAGTGGACACGAGTAGTGAAGTGGACACTCTGACTCTGGTGAATCCCATGCAAAAGCACCTCCACCTAAGATTGAAACTAACAAGCGTATTACCAACAATGGTCTTGGCCAGCTGAAAGCAGCACAACCCTGTGATCAGAACCCTGTTCAGATCACCTCAACAGTTGCATCCATAGCTCAAAAAGAAGAAGGCTCAGCAGAAAAGTAAGGGTCAATAATGGCATCTGCATTCTTGTCAGATTTCTCCATAATATCGCTAAATTGCAATAGCATCTACCCAGTACCCACACCATGCAGAAACCAAATTGCTCCTATACTCCCAAAAACTAAGTATCATGTGCCTCTAAAGGCCCGTTCACACTAGGGGCAACACACGAGAATCAAGTGCCTCAAAACGCATGCAGAGGCGCTTTGCAGCCTCTGCATGCGCTTCTTGACCGATTGACGAGCTAGCGATTGACAGGGGCCATGCCTCATGCAACACAAGCGCGGCGCTTAGTAGATAGCTATTAATTAATTGATATCACTTGAATGCTTAAATCGCAAATTAACTAAGAATTTAAATTAAATTAAAAATTTGAATCAAATTAAAAATCTAAATTAATTAATTAAAGAAATTCAATTCGTTCTATGGATTCAATGTATTAATTTGTGATTTCTGATTTGTGATTCTAGATTCTACGAACTGACGATGGAGCTAGTCTCCGAAACGTTTTCTATAAAGATATGAATTTTTGTGGACTATTATTTACTTTTAAATTCTTAGTTAGTAGATAGCTGTCAGTGGTCTAGTAAGGTTGATTGTGTATGCTGGTCCGGCACACCAAATGTCGACTAACACCACTCTCGTTTGGAGTCACTCTCTAGTAGAGCGCCTAATTGATCTTTATTGAGAACACGAACGCCAATGGAGTGTTCGGTCAAAGGAGTACAAAAACCGAAATGCAAATGGTGTAAGTTATTTTTACATTACGTGTTTAGTTTATGTGATTTTAATAACTCCTGACAATTTATTAGAAATTTATAATTTTAGATTTATCGAACTGACGATGGGGCTAATCTCCGAAACGTTTTCAATAGAGATATGCTAAATTTTTGTGGTGTTTTCTTCGCTTTTAAATTTCTAGTGAATCTGCGATTAAAGCAGTCTAGTGACTATTTTACTTCTGACAATTAATGCATTACCGTTTAGCGATTTCAAAGGATGATATAATATCGGTACGAATATTGGAACTTTTTATTTAAGAATAGACTATATTTTTTATAAACTATCTTTTTGAATGTGCTAGTTCTCTAATTATGATGCCTATGCTAAATTCTCGTTTACAACTGACATAGTGCGAAGAATGACGGACCGTAGCACACCCGAGAACAATGGCCCACAGCCCAAATTCGGTAACATCCATCCTCATTGACGTCTAGGTGGCAACTAGTGTTCAAAGCGCGCAGTCTCAAACTACCGAGTACAAAAGTAGTGTGAACGGTTGTGCTCGGTGAGGCACTGCAGCAAACGACTCAAAGCGCATGTCGTTGCCACTAGTGTAAACGGGCCTTAAGAAACCTGGACACAAGATAAATACCTGCCAACATTTCATGGCTACACTTCATATTGGTGTCATAGAGATGGTCGAGGTAGAGGTTTGTGGGGTGCGCAGCCGCAGACCAGCAAATTAACGCTCAAATCAGCCCTGGAGCCAACATCAACCATCTAAATGATATAGATATTGTCATCCTGGCACCTAAGCAGCTGTAGTCAATTGACCTATCTCACCACACGAACTTTAAACCAACACTGCTTCAGCACACAAGCTGCTACTCCACATAGTTAACGGTCAATACGTTGTTCTCCAATGCTTTATATTTATAACCCATACCATCACTTCTTACACATGCTGTTATCCTAAGTGTCCGCTGACCACACTGCATTGTCGCAAATGTGAACTGTACCAAACGGTAATGCGTCATCACCTTACTTAATCCGCAAGACGTTAACCCCGCGTCACTGTTTCCCTGCCTTACTATCCCCCAGCATCTTCTTCCTCCCACACTTACCCCGACTCTCCACCATTATCGCATGACCAACTGGAGGCTTTTCTCGCAGACCTTTGATGCTTATCCGAATAAGGTTAGGTTAAGTTAGGTTAGGTTAGTTTACAACTCCTATAGATCCTGTTTTCATAGCGTAATGCAGTCAAGTGAGCAGAAACTAAGAAAAGCCGTCCGGCAGTCAGTGAAAAAAGGCGGGGAGGCGGGGTATGCGTGGAGGTAGAGTTATGGCGGGGGAAAACAGCTGCGACGAACGGACGGGCTGGAGTGCTGGCTGTGTATCAACAGCGGTATGGCGTAGGGAGTTGCTTACCGAAAATCGTGAGGAGGTTAGACGGCATGGGATAGAGCTGTTGGATGGTTTCAATACGGCGTAGAGCGATTGTATTGGTGACCCACTTCTCATTAGCTCGCTGGTTAATTTCCATGAAGGGGATTTGTACTATTGGCTTTTATCATATAATCCCTTAGTCTACTCTGCCCTTTAGCAGGCTTACGCACGGAAAGGAGGATGAAAGATATGCTGGTGTTGGGCAATGCTGGCCTCTGGCATGCATCCCGGTTTGTGCACCCTGGTCAAGCAATCCTTATGTGCCCAAACACTCTCCTTGCGTAAATACCATATAGGCTATCTGGAAGTTCAAACTACCAAGCACCTGCTAAGCCATAATAGACACATTGACATTATGAATATCTACAACCCAAATAAACCAATGACATACAATGAAATATCCTATGTAAACCAACTTACTCCCACATACATACTTGTTGGAGACTTCAATGCACATCATAATCTGCTTTCCTCCAGCTGTATGCACCCAGATACAACAGCTGGACACTCCATAGGCATAGAGGAACTCGTAATAAACACTTGTACTATGTTAATGAACGACATAGATTTCTCACTTACACAGCGTTGCCAGATGGTAAATTTCTATACCAGATTTCGCAAATCTGGTATTTTCAGAAAGTGTCTGGTGTGAATATTTTAGATCTGGTATATTTGCCTAAATCTGGTATTTTTCTGGTATTTTCTGACTTGCTGCAAATATACTGCATTAAGTTCCACCTCTGAAGTTTGAACTTCCTCCCAGCGTTGGCAGATGTTATATTTCTATACCAGATTTCGCAAATCTGGTATTTTCAGGTGTCTGGTTTAAATATTTTAGATCTGGTATATATCCCTAAATCTGGTATTTTCTGACTTGCTGCAAATTAACTGCATAAAGTTCCACCTCTGAAGTTTGAACTTCCTCCAGCGTTGGCGTGGATTATATAGATTACCTTCAGATCGGCGCGACTAGAGGTTTCCCGCCATTTTTGGAACCGCAAGTTTACCGCTTGATGAAATATCCACAATCTAATAACATTTAACATAAGTGATTAGTGCAATATAAGCACGAGAGTGATTATCATTGATTGATTGATTACTGATCAGTGATGATATGACCTAGGACGACTGAGGTTGTTGAACTGATCTCTGCGACGCAAGCTCCACTATTTTTGTTTGGTGGTTTTGAATTCTAGAGTGCCACTTCTTTCAGTGCCACTTGAATTCTAGGGTGCCATTCAATATTTCACTGATCTTCAAAATCATCATCCATTCATAGAACTGGCTGTCTACTGCATCATTTGTCTACTTTGACCTGTCTCCAATGCATTCGTGGAGCGAGTGTTTTCACAAGTCACCTATGCGGAAAACAAGCAACGAAATAAAATTTCAACTAAGGTACCGAAGTCCGTTATTCGGACCAAGAGCTATCTGCTCAACCGCAACAAGTGATGACACCCAAAATGTTAGATAAAGGCAATATGTACGAAAATACGCAAAAGGAAGATGACCCGTTTCCGTGGTTTGCTCATGTTGAGCGAAGGGGAAGAAGTGCCACTCTGTGATAAAAAAGGAAAACGTGTCAATGTAATCAAACACAGGAAAATAAAAGTGTCAAAATGTTCCAAACAGAGAGAAAAAAATATAACGTGTTCAATTTGGCTAATTATCGTCAAGCCAGATAAATGCACAGTACATATGATACTTTTTTTTTCTAACCAACGTTTCTGACGAATAATTTCATTAAATTTGGAGGTAATGGTCTGTTTTGAACAATAGAATTTCTGGTATTCTGAGCTAGACAATCTGGTATTCTCGTCAAGAAAAAAACTGGCAACACTGCACTTACATTGACAGACGCGGCGGAGCAAGGCAAGGGAATGCCTGGACTTGGTTTTGTTCTCTGCAGACATTGCACCCCTTTTTGAGTTGAAATTGCTTCAGGATGTGCGTAGCGACCACTTTCTGTGCCTCAGCGTCTCTCCTACTAATCTTTATGCAGACAGCTCCAGTCCCCCGCTGGAAGAATGAGAACCGCTCATTGAGTTCCTTTGCAAGAACTGTGCCTACTTCAAAACTTATATGTCCGGCATCTGTGGAGGAGCTGAGCTAGGGACTTCTCACAGAGAGTCCTTGATGCAGCAAGGAACAGTACCCGATGCACCACAGGTAACCCCTTCACAAGACTATCGACCCCTTGGTGGGATGATGAGTGCAGGGAGAGGGTGAGGGCCAGGAGGCGTGCATTACGAGACCTACAACGACACCCCTCACAAGTGGCGCTTATAGAATATAGAGATGCGCTGCGGCAAGATATTGCATCCGCAAGCACAAACAATCATACAGAAGGCAATCCATTGAATCTTTTACATACACAGCAACAATATCAATAAGTTCTTGGAAAAAAAGTACGTATGAAGAGGACACAAAGGACCAACTTGTCATATCCCCTGATACATAATGGAATGCTGCTGACCTCCGCTCAGTCCACTGAAGAACGTGCTAACCTCATCTGCCAAAATCTTCAAGATACTGCACGACCCAATCATGTTCACCCCCCCGCTGATCTATGAGAGAAAATTTATACAATCTGGGTGACAAACAGAGTATGATTCAGACTTCACCCATGTAGAGCTTGCACATGGGATGAAATGCTTGAAAATGACCAGCCCTGGTTTAGATTTTGTGCATAATGCACTCTAAAAGCCCTACCAAGTACTCAGCACTCCATGCTGCTGAAACTATGCAACCAAAGCCTGCAGACTGGCACAGTCCCCCACAACTGGAAAGAAGGACTAGTCCTACCAATCCTTAAGCCTGGACAAGACCCAACACAGGCCCAGTCATGCCGACCTATTACATTGCTCTCATGCCTGGCAAAACTAATGGAAAGGCTTGTTGCACGGCGCCTGGACTATATCATTGAGAAGCAAGGACTCCTGTCCCCTAGCCAATGTGGTTTCCGGCGAGGCAAATGCTCCATGGTTGTCCTCTACTGCCTCGAGCACCAGATACGCAATGCCTTGAACTCCATAAATATTTGCATAGTTGTCCACGTAGACCTGAGATCTACATTCAACAAGGTCTGGGTGCCTGGACTGCTGTACAAAATAGCCCTTGCAGGTGTGTCTGGCTCTCTGGCCAGATGGCTACACAACTACCTACTGCATCGCAAAGTGAAAGTCCGACTCCAGGGCAGAGTCTCAGAGTCACACCTATTAGAATCAGGACCGCCCCCAGGGCTCAGTCCTGAGCCCGCTATTATTCAGTCTGAAACTCAGAGACCTCCCTCAACTGCCTGGAGTCTCTGCTCATGTTTATTCTGACGACATAACTATTGTTTATGCTATTGCCTGCCAGAGCTCAACCCTGATGGAAGCAAAAGGCACTACACAGTAATATCTTGACTTACTTCTGGACTTCCGTGATACATGGGGCCTTGCTGTTAATGTAGACAAAACAACCTTCCAATACTTCACAAGAAGGCGCATCAACAGCCCAACGATGAGATACAACCAACGCCCTTTGCGATATGTGCGACTCCATAGGGTACTTGGAATGACCTTTGATGCCACACGGCTCAGGTGGGGCCCCCACATCACATCCCTCAGGAACGACCTATTGAGGTGCATTGGAATACTGAAACATTTAGCATCACCCAACTGGGGTGCAAGTGCCAAGTTTTTGCGTGCCTTCTACCTCGCTTACATACGTGCTAAACAGGACTATGGTAGTGTTTTATATGCTGCTGCATCCCCAAATCTATTAAAAACACTAGATGTGATACGGAATACCTGTCTTCGGCACGTACTTGGAGCAAGGAGGACCAGCCCAGTCAACTCGCTGCAAGTGGAAGCCCATGTTCCTCCCCTCCCATTGCGACGCCAATTTCTTGGACCACAATGGCACATAAAAATCTTAAATCGACCCAGAAACGAATACACAGCAGGAAGACTAAGCCAAATGCCTGACGACAACACAACTACTCAGCGGACGGAGCACGACTATTGCAGATATTTGGGCAACAAAAATGCAGGCGACTCTCTCTGGCACATGTTGACCCAATTCCCCCGTGGTCTCCTATACAGCCAGAATACTGCATGGACCCACAGCTGCCTGGAGGTGTTGATCTCGCATGCTCATTCGGGGTACACATGAAGGAAAACTATCCACACCACCGAAGTCTTTTGTGATGGCTCACGGCTAGGAGATGGCTCATCTACAGCCTGTGGAGTATTTATACCAGATGAAGCTCGGGCTATTGCCTGGCGCCTCTATCCGTCTATCCAATGCATAGCGTACTCTTTGCCGAACTATATGCTATCTTGCAGGCACTTGTCATCATCTCTGAGAAGGCACCAGCATGGTAGGTGGTGTGCTCTGACTCTAGGTCAGCACTGCAACTCATTGAAACCCCTAGCTCCACTTGCGCACTCATAGTATATCCGAGAGCACCTGCAAGCCCTGCACTCAGCACCTGGGTTGGTTGTTACCCTGCAGTGGGTAAAAGGCCATGCTGGCATTCATGGCAATGAGGTGGCTGACAAGGTTGAACAGCTGGGCCACTCACTTGCTGGGTTGAACAGCTGGGCCACTCTTGGGTGACCGATGTAAGGGCAACAGGACAGGGCGTCCATTTGACTGGCGTCCAATGAATATCACGCTAATAGCTGGTAAAGAGTAGACAGAGTCGCAACTTAGACATTTCTGTGAAAATGATTTTGCCGGCAGAGATGAATCCACTCACTCCCAATCACAAAATCAGAAAGCAGACTCATCTGACTGCACAGATGGCGGCGCAAGCGCAAGAGTGCCCCCGTTGCCATTGCAGATCTTTCTGGTACTGATAATACCAACAGCAATAAGCGCCCTATAACACTAAACTAATATCAGCCATCATCAAACATTATCAGCATCATCAAGACCAAGCAGGTCAACATTGGATGATGATGATTGTGTAATTCTCATCCGTCCAGCAGCTGAAAATTCTAAACGTATGTTGACTTCACCTGAGCAGCTCTGCACAGTATTTGAAGCCCCACCATTTTCATCTATGCATGTTGAAGACATATGCGTGAATCGCCGAAGAGGACTGGTTGCTGTACAACTGTCAGAGGGAAGTGAGGAAGATATTGTTCAACTTCAGCAACTGACACAGCTTGGCCCTTGGACTGTTAATTGCTCCCGACCTAACCATGGAAAGTATTGCTATGGAGTAATCTGCCCAATTGATATAGAAGCTGACATTACTGCAATGGAGAGGCGAGTCAGAGTTGATGATTCCTGTAAATTTGTTAGAATGGAAAGGCTGAACCGAAATCTGGAAGGTAGGCCTGTGCCTTCTACTTCCATTAGAGTGGTTTTCGAGGGCAGAGAGCTCCCTAATAAGATGAAGATTGGATATATTGCCTACTCGATCCGTCCTTACTCTTTTCCTTCACTGCAATGCTACAATTGCCAACGTTATGAACATTCAGCAGAGGGATGCACCAGCAAGAAGTGCCTTTTATGTTCCCAAGAACATAATCTCAGCAAGTGCACTATCAAAGTTCCCAAGTGCGCTTATTGTGGTGGGCCTCACAAGGCCAACTTTCCTGACTGTGTGCGTACTACAAGGCATGCTGAACCACCTGAGCAAGTTAGTCATGATTTCTCCAAGGTAAGGGCTGCAGGTGTGCATGGGAGGGGTGCGCTGGGGTACCATTCACCTCAGGCTGGGCAAGGCATGTGAGTGTCTGCCGAGGTGCATCATGGGTTGAACAGTCCGGGTGCTAGTGACAGGTTTGGCTCATTGACATACAGTCAGGTTGTTGGTGATAGATCAAGTGTTGATTCTCCTGTACCTTTGAATGCTCCTGCTCCATTGTTGGCACCTTCCAGTGTTGCAGCTCTACCAGCCGATTTCATGACTAATTTGACTAACTGTCTTGCTGATTTGTTTTCTCTTTCATTGCATAGAGAATCTCCACTCAAGTCCCGCTCATTCATCTGTGCTGCTATCCAAAAGCATTTTGGGCCTGCTCTGGCTGCCTCATATGTGTTGGAATCTCCAAATGTTGTTGCTCCTGCTGAATGTGCCGACGTTGCTTCTGTTGATTGTGCTATTGCTTCGGTGAATCGTGGTGTTGTTGCTTCTGTTGATCTTGCTGCTGTGGCTTCTGCCAATTGTGCTGGTGTTTCTTGTCCGGGACGCCTGTCAGAGACCACCACTGCCTTGCTTCGAATGGATTATCATGACCCCTTCTCTGAACAATGTAGCCTACAACACTTCTTGACTAACATTATCAGCCGCACGCCACCAGACAGATCACATCCATTGAATTAGACCAATCAGCCCACAGGAAAATAGCCTGGCGTCGTATGGTCCAGCGTCGTCTGCCAATACGCGAAAAAATTTTACATCACCCGGACGGAGCACGCCGGAGCCGTCCGTATCTGTCCCGTGTGTCGTATCAGCCTACGGTCGAACGGCCACGCATCGTACGACGATAAATTTTGGAACAGAACTATGCTATCTGAAACCTAACCTCCGATGCTGTGAGCGAAAAATTACGTAATTTAGCTGTGGAAGTCGCTCGTCGAAGAACGTTAGATTTTGGAACAGAACTATGCTTTCTGAAGCCTAATCCCAATGTTGTGAGCTAAAAGTGACGGTCTGGTGGTGCACGGCAGGATGCATGCAGTTCCACTGGCGGGCTGGGCTGGTTGGTCGCAGTCCGTTGTCCGCATGTTACAGTTCGAGCTAAAGTCAGGGTATGAAGCGACGATTCGATGCTACGTTTAGTGGTGGACAACCATTACTTTTTGGGCTATTCGCTTCAGAACATGGTGGCGTAAAGCTCCTAATATTTAAAGCAAGATGATGTCACGGGCTAGTTAATGTCGCATGGCTAAATCCACGGCTGATTGTAGTCATCCGGAAATAAGCTGGGCGTTCCTTTCAAGGCTGATTGGTGCGCGGCTGCGTACCCTCCTGCCCTATAACCTCTCCAACACCGGATGATGTTTGTTCAGCTGATGATGAGTTTGGGTCTGGTTTTATGGTGGAAAATTTCAAATTGGTTTCAGATTCAGAAATGTCGGGTGAAGATGTTGCGTCCGGTAAGGAGTGGGTTTCTGTGGTTCCTGGAAGGCGTAGTGGTCAGGATCGTGTCAGCCTTTGTTACCTCATACTCCCAAATCCTAGTCCAGTTTTGGGCACGCGTCAGCATGGTCCCAGAGCCAATGGTAAAATACCTGCCAGTGAAGGTTCTATAACTTGTAGAAAGACTCGATCTAAGTCACGTAATTGCAGAAAGAAATAGCTCATTCAGTAGCTGATGCGATGTCCCTTCCTGCAGTGTTATTGAATTGCAATAGCCTTTATGCCCGGTCTCATGTGCCTCACTGAGACTTGGGTCAAGGATGCCTATCTACCAATATTTTATGGCCATGTTGTTGTTTATTACGTCCGTCACGCTCCCCGGGGGGGAGGCTCAGGTGGGGGGCGGGATCAGGCACCGGAAGAGGGAGGAGGTGGGCGAAGACAGGGAGGGTGGCCAGGAATGCCGCTGCCTCCACGGGGCTGTGCCACAGTGAGGAGACGCTGAGGGACGTCGGAAAGGCGAAAAGGTGCTGGACCGACTGAAGGGGATCCCCGCATTCCGGGCAGGTGGAGCTAGGGGAGCGTCCGATCCTAGCGGAATAGGACGCCAGGGAGCTGCAGTATCCCGAGCGGAGCTGGGATAGCGCCGAGCGGTAGGGGCGTGGGAGTGAGGCCTCCACCGATGCGATCGGCGGTGGCGGAGCAGCTAGGACCCTTACTCGACAACTCCCAACGTCGCACTGACGCGAGCGCAGTGTACCGAAAACACTATACTCTTGTATAGGCTCTCAGCCTGCAAAACTGTAGTAGACGCAACCAATATACGCAACTAATAGCCCCGTGTATAAGCACCTTTAATAGCCCCGTGTATAAGCACCTTGATAGCCCCGTGTATAAGCACCTTTAAAGGCTTTCTTCACTTTCTGATCAGTTGTGCGCCTATCGCGATGGAGGGAGGGTATGCATGAATCGCTCTCCGAGCAGCTAGTCAACGCTCGTTATTCACGCATTTGACGCTGTTGAAAATTGTTGCTGCACAATACCTAATTCCTGATGATGCATGAAGGGAGGGCGAACATTTGTTATCCTCTGGGAGTTCGTTCTCATGGCAGATTAAAAGAATGCTTAGAATAAAAAGCAAAATTACCTTTGTAAGGAACATTAAAATCTATATTACCGATTTTAATAGGATATGAGCTGCAAGCGGTTTGGCTTTCTTTATTTATTATGCTTGTATTTCTTGCAATTTTTTAATCCGATAATGGTACAAAACGTTCGCAATGAAGGTGTGGTAAATTTACTTGGCTTTTTTCTCTTTCCAATTATTAGCCATAATTTTAAGCAAAGATTAATGTTTAGGATGTAAATACGAGAGGTTGCTCACGAGGCGTATCAAAATTCATTAAAAAATTGGCTGACATTAAGATCGACATGTTTGTTTCCTGCAGTCACCGATAATTTGCTTTGCAAAAATGCAGGATTTTCAATAACTGTCTAATGTCTATACGATAGCAATTCCCTCATTAAACATGACAACTGAAGAGATGTGGTTTGTCAACCGTCGCACAATTCCCCGCGCTGCTTAAATAATCTATTTTGCAAGGGAGCGAAATAAAATGCGATGCAAGCGTAATTACTGACACTAATTATAATGAACGAAATAGGAACAATGTTTAGCATTCTTCTCTGAATGAGCATGTATTGGGTTAACTCATCCGCTAATGATAAAGATGAAGAATATTTATTCGCTTAATCAAGTAAAACGTACCAATAGTCCACTTTAAAAAGAAATAACGAATGAATGATTGTAATTCCTAAATTAGTGCTATAGGCTTAAACTGATGATTCTCGAATAGTAATGGGCTCACTCGCGTAACTGTAACGAAAATGCAATTTGAAAGCCAAATTAACCCCAGAACTGCAAATCGCTGCGCCATTCTAATTACAAGGAAGACAATTGACGTGAAATGAGAACTATAACCGTCCTCCTCAGGCGCATTAAGTGGTACCTGCAAAATCAATAGAATAATTAACAACAATGTAATCGTGGAGGCTGTTCCACATGTCGGTGATTCGAAGCGAGAAGAAATGTGGATGAGTTGTAACGCAGTTGCAATGAATTCAATGAGCTGCAATTTTCTTCCGAAATTGTTGATCCCTATCACGATCGAATATTTGAAATTTCAGAGTTTCCCGGTGGTGTACGCTCTGATGCAGCGACGGACCAGGACGAGTTACATCGCAGTACTTATGGTGTGTCGGAACCTACTGGGCATGGCTCCAGCCTCCGTTGTTTGTGACTACGAGCTGGGCCTGGTACACGCTGTGCAGGCCGTCTTTCCAGCAGCCAGTGACTGGTTGCCTGTTTCATTTTGCTCAGGTTTCCCTTTTTGATACTTAATGTATTACATTGTTTATTTTCCTTTAAATCTGTGCACTAAGCAGTCACATAAAAATTTTCTAGACACTTTTATAAATGCGCTGGACTTTCTTGGCTTGCTAACTACTTCAAATAGCTGGAAATTATCATGAAAATACACAGGGATCTCCTAAAAGGGATACTTCGATCTCCTAAAAGGGATACAGTTGATGGAGCAGGGGCTTAGAACATTTGTATATTTTAGCTCTATATACAAACTCGCACTCTGTAGCTTGGTTACGAAGGTTGTTACATGAAATCCATGCTATTTTATTCTATCCTTAGGCCATATGGCGCAAATTCTAAACTCTCGTGTTGGTCCGCGCCATGAGAGAGGATGAAAGACTAAAAATAGCCGTGCGCATGGCGATGGCCCTGCCATTTTTGCCTGCTGAGAATTTGGAAGCTGGAGTTTTGGTAGTTGAAGGCCGTGTCGCTGACAATCCGGTGGTTGCCTTCACTACCTTTGTACGGCACCTGCGCCGCTTCTGGTTGGGTGCAGTTGGGTCAGAGGGGTTGTCTGTGTATGGACAACCAAGGCGAACTAACAACGCCGTAGAGTCGTTCCACCGCATACTGCCCAAAAACATTGCACCTCATCCAAATCCACTTACTTTTCTCGGTAACTAGCATCATAAATTGCATACTAATGAGCGTTTTCCGACCATTTGAATGAGAAAATGTATTCAGCGGTCTTGCATTAAAATGTACTCTATTCTACTATAGATTTTAATTATGACACGCTAAAGCATACTGTATTGTTTTCCATTGCTTGTGTAGATTAAATGATTGTCTTATTTAAACATTACTAGTTGCACTACGAAGACTGGAGGCAAGTCAGGCCAATGATTTTGTACTGGCCTCTACTGGACAACCTATAAGGCAACGGCGCAGGCCTGCCAATCTTGCCAACTATACGCGCATCAGAGATGCCATGCGCGAGTTTGCAAATGGAGCGTAAGTTTGAATGTTGATAGCTCTTCTTTTAATTGCGATATGGAAGTCTTTTCAAGTTTTTGAATTGGTATAGAGAGTATATTATGTATTGCGTATCGTTTATTCAATAAAAATCGTGTACGGTTATTTTTGTCTCGGCATCAACGTAACGGAGTACCTCATCATTTGCTCGCACGCAATGGAGAACCTTGGAATCGTTGAAGGAGAAGAGGAGGAATTTGAAGACGATGATGAAGAAGAGTACCCGCCTTTCGTAGGTCAGTTTAAAATTTAAATAGTATTTTTTTATCAAAATTCTAACGGTTTTAGTCCAGATTAAAAGCTTTTCTCTACATTAACAATACAAAAAGTCTAGTCCATATTTTCTATGTCTCAAAATCCTTGATTTTTAGGGTTGGTGCCCGATCTCGCTGCGGATGCTGGAGCGGCTGGCAGCCCGGGTGCGGCTGGCGGCCCCGAAGCGTCTGATGGCCCAGGAGCGAATAACGAATAGCCTGCCATCATTTTAATTTCTGTGGCTGACGCCGGAGGTGATAAAAAGTTTGCCTTCAGTTCAGTTAAATATGAGCATAATTCGGCAGTTATTAATTTGGCGTAGCATACATTTTGCTATTTCGATGATTTTTTGGGTAAAAGTCGGGGGATCCAGCTACGGGCCGCTACTAACACTTAAATTAGCCCTGGAGGCAACGCCCAGCCTCAGCATGCAATAGCTACAACACCCAGCCTCAGATCTGCAAACCGCAGACGAACGTTAAGACAGCTACAACACTGTATAACCTGTGACGCACTGCTCAAAACCTAGCCACCGCTTAAGATCGGCACGAGTTGAGCATGGCCATAGCAGCATCTGGCGTAACCTGCTTACGTTGTCTCGATTAAAAAAAATTATTGCATTTAATGACCGACATGAATACTCGCTCTCTACGCTTCTCCCCCTCTCTCACCCAGTTCAAGTGAGGTTAAGGCAGTGGCTGTGGACATACGGCGCTATGGATCTAAGCAATTGACTCCCTTAGGATACTATGTCTGCTAGCGTGCTTGGGCGCAAAAATTGATATAATCTCAAGTGTGAAGTTGAGCAAAGCTGGCCTTCGAAAAGCGCTCCGTTAGAATAGAATAGAAGTGTCGGCGTTGAAGAAATAGGCCCATGGCCTGGGGAGCGCAGCCGTGCACCACCAATTTTGTTCACCAATAAGCCCTGAATTGAATGCCTTGGATCTCTCCGGACCTACACCAATCAGCCGTGCACCACCCGGCTTTGTCCTCCTCCGGCCTTGACCACCACCTGCCGTGCACCACCAGGCCGCGGATCGAATCTGACTTCCGGGTATCGTTAAATTACGTAATTTTACGTTCACCGCATCTGAGGTTAGGTTTCAGATAGCATAGTTCTGTTCCAAAATTTATCGTCCTTCGACAAGTGACCGTTCGACCGAGGGCTGGTTCGACCCACGGCCAAGATACGGACGGCTTGAAGTGTTGAAGGCTACGTTCCGGAAGGCAGGAATCATGATGGTCCATTACAACCAGGGCAGTTGTGGTCTTCGGCAGGCGACCCCATGGCCTGTTGCCGATTCTTGAACTGTTCGTGACCTGATTCACAAGGGATCCGGCCTTTGGAACCCGATCTTTCCATAGCTGACGATTGATTGAGATAGCTGCTGGACTTATTGCCTGGTCCGTAATTTGCTAGGCATTTTAAGACTGAACATATGCTCCTGCATTGCTTCGTCTGGACTTATTGCCTGGTCCGTAATTTGCTAGGCATTTTAAGACTGAACATATGCTCCTGCATAGCTTCGTCTAGTCTGTTTTTGAAGATTTTCATACTCGGAGCGTAAACGTTGCTATCAGGGAGGCTGTTCCACATGTCGGTGACTCGAAGCGAGAAGAAATGTTATCGCATGGATGTGTTCCAACGCTGTTTTTTTAGTTTATAGCCGTGGCCCCTGGTGTTGGTTCTTGTTTCAAATTCTAGTAATCCTTCTGGGACCTTGTATAAGCCATGAGTATA
>NW_025934448.1:0-17646 GCF_000764305.2 Hyalella azteca | reverse complement strand
GGTTCAGTATGATCAGTTCACACTTCCCCTGGTTTACCTCCAGCCCTACAGCTCTAAAGTCCTCAACGAGTTTTTGTACTGCCTGGAGAACTGTCTCTGGTTTATCGCCTAAAGATCCATCATCCAAATACCAAACGTTAAACTCAGTGTTCACCCGGCGTATAATCTCGTCAATTCCTAAAGAGAATAAAGCAGGGCCAAAAGGATCACCTTGCTGTATGCCGGTCGCGGATACCAAACTCGACCCCCCAAAGAATAGAGGGGACGGTTCCGAATACGGTTCTTTCCAATCAGCCGGCAACATTCCTTCGTTCAAAGTTTTTCGAAAAAAAGACGTCAGAGGGTTGGCTAGGACAGTTGCTAACTCTTTAAGTAATCTGTGGTGGAAGCCGTCTGGTCCACATGACTTGTTTGGATTCACAGCGATAAGGCGCTTGAGAACCTCTTCTTCTTGTATTTCAAAGCTTGTTAATTTAGAGCCGACTGGGCGCTCCTCAATAGTTGGAATGCTGTTCAAGTCCTCTTCAGTGAATACGCTACTGAAAAATGATCAAGTACGTTAGCTTTGCCCTCATCAGAGGATATCTTTCGCTTATCTACTTTCAAATCAGAAATACCGTCCTTCATCTTGCACTTCCAGCTAGCGTCCAAAAAGAAGGCTTTCGGGTTATTTTTTGCATTTTTAGCAATACTGTTTTCGAGAGTTTTTACTGCGGTGCGACAGCTTTCCTTAGCTTGATTTCGAGCTCTTGCGTATACGGTATAGGTTATAGTCAGCATCGCTACGAGTCTGTAAATAACGCTGGTATGCTTCCTTCTTTCTTTTCAGCTTAGCTAAAACTGTACTGTTCATCCACCGAGTTTTTTTTTGCTCCACCATGCTTAATATTAGGTACACACGCATCAACTGCAGACATAACCGTGTCCTTGAGAAGTGACCATGACTCAGCCACATTCATTTCCTTAATACAGTTCGAATTATTCACTGCATTCACTGCTTCACGGAGTTTATCATAGTCGCCTTTCGCAAAATTCAAACGCTTACGCTCCCGAGGCGTCTTTTCTGTGCAGCACTTAAGTCTAAAAAACAATGATTGGTGATGGCTTTTGCCCAACGGAGCCTCGTGACGAAGCTCATCCAACATTGATTCATCACTGGTAAACACCAGGTCTAGAATATTTGGAGTCTGTTTACTTCTATAATGGGTTGGTTCGGTAACGTGCTGGACTAGGAAGGAGTCTCTTACTGACTCCATGAACAAGGATGCTGGGTGATTCTCTTCCCTCGGAGAGGATCCATCTATCCAGTCTAGCTCTGGATGATTAAAATCACCAACGATCAACGTGTGTGACCTACGGAAAGTCATGCTCGGTAATACTGTTTAGTACTTTATCGTTATCAGAAGAACTGTTTGGTGATCTATACACGACGCCTATGAGGAGGCTATCTTTGCCTTTTAGAGTAAGTTTGCACCACACTGATTCTTTAGCTGATTGATGTTCTGCAGATAACTTGACTTGCTGGGCCCCATAAGAGGTTCTAACCCACAAAGCTACACCTCTACTGCACTGCTCTTCATTTAAGTTATGAAAACAATCAAAACCTGGCAACTGAAATTCAAGAGGTACGATTTCCCCCCGTGATTTTTAGGGAGTGTTTCTGTAATACAAATAATGTCTATGCGCTCGTTTTCAATCACACTTAACAGTTCACTTCTTTTGTTCAAAACGGAATGCGAGTTCGTGTAAAAACATTTTACAGCTTTTTGTGCACTTTCACTTTGATTCATGCGTTTATTTCTTACATTATTTACAGGCCTGGTTCAATGGACATGACTTCTTGTCTTCCAGCTCCGCTGACTGACCGTGTGCGGTCGGTGTTGTCTTGACATCGTGAAAGTGGTTGACCCGAGTCTCCATGCTTTTCCGCCTGAGTCTCTCCTGCCATTTCTTGCGAAAATTTTCTCTCTCTAAAGAGGTAGCATCCTTCTTAACAAAGACTGAATTAAACTCTGTGAATTCACTTAGTTTTCTCGCAGCCTTAAGCACATGTCCGACCTGCATGGGCTGTATCCTGCAGTTACAAGCAGCGGTCTACAGGCGGTAGCGTCTTTCGATCGCAGCCTCTTGCATGCCGTTATATTCACAACGACGTTAAGTGCCTTGGCACAGCAATCTGTAATGAATTCAGCATCTGAAGCATTGCTGTCGGGATTAACTGATTAACAAACATTAATCAGTTTGTTTTCTATTGCAGGCAGTGACGACAGCAACGATAGCTATGAAGATTTCGTCACGCGTCCTTAACAAATCGACTTTCAAGTGAGTTGAACTTTCAGATTACCTATTCATCATTCTTTACTTTTGTAGTGTTTTAATATTGGCTACAACCGTGGTTGTTGCCTTTGATTATGACCCATCGTATTGAGACCTGTCACGGGGGAAATATTTTCATTGCCCCGTTCAAAGTAAGGTTACTCCGATGCAAGTTTCCGTGTAAAAGTATTTTCGTTATAAGATTGTTATCTTTGTACTCAGAATATCATGAAAGTGTTTGCATGTTCTAAAATATTTAAGAAAATAAATATGTATTAATGAGATGGATTATATTCGCAATAGAGCTTACCGTCTTTCTTTATCTGAAAGAGCTTCAAAGGATATTTTTATCACCACCCACCCTCTTGTTATTTATATTATAAGAAAATACTCTCGCTAAAGTAAAACAAGTATGAACACTCGAATAATTCATTATTAACGGCACAGCTATTACGCCGTTCTTGTAAATTTTATTAAATTTATTATTTGCTTTTTAGAATAGAATGTTTCTCTTGACGACATTGGTTGTTTTATAAATTTTTTAAATCAAAATAAGCTAGCGTGCAGTTGTTGCTTTAAAGGGTTTGTTTCTGTAACTTTTGTAGTTAAAGTTCCCAAATATATGAAATATTCACTTGAATCCTTAATAAATTTCCATAATGGTTTCTATTAATAAATTTGTATGGGCAGGAGCAAGAGCATGCAGCCAGTGGTAGCAGTACCAGTGCCAGTGGTAGCAGCAGTGGAGCCAGTGGTAGCAGTACCAGTGCCAGTGGTAGCAGTACCAGTGCTGGCAGCAGTGCAGCCAGTGTTAGCAGTACCACTGCAGTCGCTGCTACCAGTGGTAGCAGCGAGCGCCCGGGCACCATTTGCCTTATTTGTCTGATGGCGCCGGTAAGCTGCCATATTCAGACGTGCGGCCACATTGTTGCCTGCTACGACTGTATGGTTAGGAACCAGGCGTACCGCTCCACGTGTCCCAACTGTAAATGCGAGGTACACACCATCCATCAAGTGATGGTCCGAGGTGCAGATTGAAGTTTGCATTGAAGATCTCACCTCCAGCTCTGCTGCACAAACACTCGTACAATGACCTTATCACCATGACTGAGGTAGAGAGGTTAAAGGTATGCTGAAGCAATTCCGTCAGACAGCTTCAAGAGCCGATTAGGTTCCTGGAGCCGATCAGCTGATGCGTCAGGAGCCGATCAGCCGATCCCAAATTTGAAAAATAGGTAGTAAAATATTTACTCCAAATTTTGTTTTGCATCCACCGCAGAGTTTGCGAACCGTTGGAGCCAATTCAGTGATACCGTACACATAAGAAAATTTATTTATCTTGTCAACTGTTAATACGTTTATTTTGTCTACATAATTCAACTCAATCACTTCCCCAAAAAATGTGATAAATAAAATTTGCTGATATTTGAACTAATCTCAATCCCAGGTAGCTGGCTATATAGTTTCGCATTTCATTCACTCGTGTATACATAAGTCTTAGAATTTTGTTCACTCACCCATTCAGTATTTTACTCAGCATATGCCAGATGCGTTTTCAAAGACAATATTTGATGATAGTTCGAAGTCGAAGACAAACCTTTGGTGGACTCTATTCTGAAGATCATGGAAAACGACAAAACTTGACCTTGACGATTAGTTCATGCGAGCCATATGATCGTAATTATCCACTAATGTTTTCGTTACGTCGATTTTCCACACCTTGTCAAAGGCCATTTTTTATTGGTAAATCATTTACGAGCCAAAGCGTCTTTCCGAATATCAGGAGAACCTATACATTTCAGTATATTTTTATTACAAACAATTAATGAATCTTTTAAATCGTTATTTGAATTTCAGTTCATGAAGTTAGTCATAAGAAGTGCTGGTGAATAATGCATCATAGAAAAGCTCCAAGAAGTAACAAACAATTCATTTTTTGATTGATGTGGAAGACGAATAACTTTGAAAAGCGAAACGGCTGAAAGTCTTACAATCGAATGTAATGGAAATAACTATTTTTCCTTAAAAATAGCCCGTGTGATAAAATGGAATTCAGTTCAAAATAGTAACTAACTGAAATATGAGTAAATGGGAACTTCAAATAATGATGTGTGAGGCAATGCCGAGGTCTCATTGCAATTTAATGTACAACCAAAGGATAATAAATGTCTACAAATTTCGCGTAGATGCAATTTTAGCAGCACGAAAAACATGCTTAGACGAACTGCTCGGAGAGCAGCTCATATATAACCTCCCTCCATCGCACCAGGCGCATTACTGATCGGGCAACGAGAAAAGCCTTCTGCTGGCTGCGAAGGGGGAGAGCCGGGGCATGGCGTTATAGGGACGGCGGTTTGCGCTTTAGCCTTTGGAGAAGAGCGCCATGAAGCAGTGGCTGTGACGTAACGGCGCTGTTATGTCGGGCGCTTATTTTCAAAAGCCGCGAAGACGCCAGGCTGTGTTTAATACAAGCACGCAACAGTTTGGCTATTTGCCCACGGCTGTTGCTTCGGTGGCTTGATGTCATCTGGCTGATTGATTCATATCCAGGAAAGGAAATGACACCCATGGCTTTAGGCACTTAATCACACAGGCTAATATGCCCTCTAGCGTGATTACGAGCGGAAAGGAATATATATTGAATTATGGGCAAGGGCTATGTAGGGGTCTAAACTGCGTCCCGAACAATTTACCCGTATGGCTTTGTTAAACGTTGGAAATGTGATTACTTTGTTAAACCTGAACCTGTTAAAAGACAGGATCACGCAACTCCTTCGTAAATAACAAAATGACGAAAAACTATCAGTGGGCTGAACATTGAATAGAAAAATTAGTAACAAGATAAGGCGATGTTATACCACGATTAATCTAGTCCTAGCATAAAGCGTCGGAGCAAATAGTTCATGTCAGGTGCCGAATTTTTTTTTTTTTTTCAAGAAATAGCTCATAAACTCACGATAAAATCTTGGAAATTTTCGGTCAAATAATCCAGTTTTCTGTGATCTTGAACTTGAAGAAACAATGTCCAGTCGTACACGTACGCGTTCCTTACGTCATGAACCCACGTTTCTTCGAATGGCGTGGATCATATCATCATCTTACCGCTGCAGTCCGGAATTTTCTCCCTAATGGGGTACACTGCTGGCGCCGTGCCTGTTCTCTCGACCTTAAAACTAAAGCCTTCTAATTACTTAGTTGTCATTGCAGAAAGGATTTGTATTTCACCTCTCAGAGCAATGTAACATTACGCCGTATACAGTAATTAACGGTAGAGGTAACTTTTGAGCAGGAGTAATAGAGCAGTACAGGAATATCCTTCGCGCGGCTTTATCTTTCCCGTTACATCACAGCAGCTTAGAGCGCTGGGTACAGGCAGAATTTAGGCCTCCATAGTTACAGTTGACGAGCTGTTAACTCGAGGGTGCTGCAACCTGACTGGTAGTCACCCCACGCCGTCTTGTACAGTTTCCTCTATGGGATCAATTATGTCCCCACGCCTAAGTAGCACATAGTGACTAATAATTATAGGTTCAGATTGGAATGAGATTTGAATTGTGGTTCCAATCTCATTGACAGACGTCGTGAGCATTACGAAATGTTATTAAACTTCCGGTTACGAACACTTGGTCAGTGATTCGGTTGAGAAAGACGCACCTGGATACGGAATCGTCTCTTAGATCCGTCTAAATTCTGGTTCGCCAGTACTCTTCTGCAAATAGACTTTCGGTACCTCGAGAGCGATCATTAAGTTGTGTATACACGAGGCGACAGGTTGCGTCGATTTGTTGAGTCGACTTGTCTACTCGACTAATATTCGTGATGATTAACGTCTTCAAGAGGTTACTAGCTGTTGCAAAGCACGCAAAGCAGCTCAAAAGTTCTTTCAAGACACTCTATCACTACTCACTAATCACTAGTGTGCTCGCTGCCCAGTATCACCTCTAGTAGTGGGTACAAGTCTTTCGCTCTCTCTTGCTCGTCTCTTGGCCGCTTTAGTACGCAAACCTGTTGAGTTCTCGCTTGCTTCCACCATGCATGTACCCACCTTACTCGACACCCCTAACGTTGCATTAGCGCCGGCGGACTGTACAGAAAGCACTCTCGCTCTTTTTTGCTCTCAGCCAGCATAACTAGTCGACTCTACTAATCGAAGCGACCATTCGCCCCGTGTGCAAGCACCTTAACTGAACATCTTCGGTTGCAAGTACCATCACAGAGTGATGGTACTTGCGTCTCTACTTGGAGACGCAAGTGATGGTACTAGAGAGATGGTACTTGGTCTATAGTAACGGTGGCTCAGGCATAGACAGTGAATTGGAAGCCTTGCAAGTAAATTTCGCTGCTCTACACTCAAGACGAAGCAGCAATGGATAATGGAACCCTAAATCTATCAGTCACGACCTGTTAAAAGCACTACAACTAAAGTTGCCCATTTGGTGGGCGAAGTTAGTACCACTCGCCAAATGTAGCAAGACCCTCGCAAGATCTCAATCCGTTAAGCCCGGTCCACACGCTCAGTTTTACACAACGATTTGTCTGCGCAGTTCTAATCGTTGCAGATAAAACGTTGCGTGTGGACGGGAAAACTGCGCAGTTTTGGAGATGGCGGGAAAACTGCGCAGTTCCATCGAAATCTGAGCTACCGAGCATAGATTTCGATGAACTGCGCAGACAAGTCGGAACGTGTGGACGGTAGCACAGTTTTCCGATTCGATTTGTGCTCAGTTTCAATTATTCTGGCAACAATGGCGGACCTTCGGTAATGTTCTCGGGAATTTATTGCTTTTCTATACGAAAGTTTTTCTTGCATTTGGCAAGTAAAATTCAAGGACTATAGTAACAGGGACAAAAAAGGTGGAGACATACGAGGGCTTAGTAGAAAAATTCAAAGAAATCGTCGTAAATTTGTCTGAGACGTCTCCATGGCGAGATCGCGCAAAACTGAGCAAACTACTCAGATAAGTCGGTGCCGTGTGGACGCTCTAAAAATTGCAACGATTTCATTCCGACTTAAAACTGCGCAGACAAATCGTTGTGAAAACTGAGCGTGTGGACCGGCCTTAAGAGCTGCAGTGACACCGGTACACTCGCTCATGTAGTCTCTCATTCTTGCCGGCAAATGTACACATGCACAGTTTCATTAAAACAGGCCGAAAAGATTTCGGCAAAGGAGAGTAGAAGTGTAGGGTAGCAAAGTAGATAGTGTCTCGTGATCGATCTACACAGATGCAGTCAATCTTGTCGAGTAACTCACAAAATCTGTGTCATTCGTTTGCTGACACTCAGCCGCTCTGAGTTCTTGAAAAGCTTGGGCCATCTCTTCGATATATCTGGCTATTCGTCGAAATGGTATAATGGGTACAAAACGCGATCAGCTTCCTGCATCAGTATGCGTTCGTTCAGTATGTGACGATCAGCATGGTCATTGCTGCCTGGAGCCCCATTTAACTCGTTATACCCCGGAACTTTGTCACTTTATATGGCCTTGTACATAACGCCCGAAATTTACATTTAACCCTGAAATGACCGGGTGAATAAAAAAGAGACCTCTATATGAACGACAGGTTGATCATTGCGTTAACAACCGCAAATCGCGTCTTAAACCGCAACCATTGACTGAACTGCCGAAAGTTGCCTTAACAGTAAAACTACAATGGGTTTTTTATTGTGAAACCGGTAGAATACTACATTCTAAAATGTAGAAGAAATTTATATTTTAATATATCTTGCCTGCGCTTTTACTAGAAAATAAGAAAACGACTTCTAGAGCTTTGTGATCGATCAGCGTACTGCAAATTCGGCCAAAAATTGCGTCGTAATTTACTGCATTTGCCTAATTCATTACCCATTCAAAGGTGCCGCTGCAGCCATTTAGTTTAGAATATCCTATTTTCCAATATCTTGATTTCTCGAATCGCTATTGTGGCACCGCCTTATACCACGCCCAAGGCAATAACGTCATGAATGGAGCTACATTCTTCTTTTGGATATATACATGGAGGTTGAACCAGCCAACGTAATGGAACTAACATTTTGGTCCGCTTTATTGACCATCTTTAGGCAGTACCTAGTCCATCTATTCCTAGCTCAACAAAATCTAAAATTAAGGATCACGTACATGCTCAAACGTTAAGATTTATGAGATAAAATTTCATTTTATTGCGGGTTACGTTAAAATTGACGACCAATTAAAAAAAATTACGATACAACATCAACTCCCTCAAAACACTAACGACACTCACGGTTACGATTCTCGACTGCGGAACCAAGCTACGCTTCGACCCAGGGAAGCACCAGATTTATTATTTGTGGCGTTGGTACCGCTGACTAACTCTATGAATTGAGTAAGACTATTGCGTCAATTTTCCGCAATTGACAAACTGACGCTCTGTACAATGCGCCTCAAGTCTGCAAGACTATCCACCGTATGCGTAGCACGTGGCTGAAAACCTTCAATAATATAATCAGCACTGCGAGAACGCTGAAGACCGCTAAACCAACTAACACTACTCTGCAACCCATCCACATCAAAACCAGAAAACCGAGAAGAATCACGCCTTCCTCCATCAGCAGTCGCAACACTCTCGTCAAAGAGATGGGACACAGATCAGCCATACTAGAAAGATGGTTAAAAATCCTTTCACTTCATTTCCGTTTTGGTCAAACCGCACGCGTGATGTATGAGCAGCAGTAACTGGTGAACAGTCAAACTTATCAGACACAAGAGCTTTTGTCTAACTACTACGAGCAAACGTCTCAGTTCACAAGTCCAACAACAGTTCCGACTGTTCTTCCTCTTGAAGCAACTGAGTGCATGAAAACTGATCCAACTTTTCACACCTGGGAAAACACACTACTTAGCAACGACGGTCTACGTCTCCTGCGTCGAAAACACGTTTGCTTCACCACACTACTTGATTTCACCCTACTAACCTTAGCACACTTGTCACCCTGATCAGAAGATAAGCCATGCGGAGACAGGTCAGCACTGGAGTCAGAAGCAGAAAGACCAAGACAATGAAAACTACCCAAACAAACATCATCTGAATCACTGACACCATCCTGATCATCACGCGGACACACATTACCCCTAACCAACTGATAAAATAGAGGATGATAAGCCAAATAAGCAGGAATCTCTGCAAAGCGCTTCAACTGCATATGATGTGCAGGTTTCCTTAGCACTCCACCATCACCCAAGTCTCGTTCAATAATGTAAGTGACGACACCATTTCTCCTGACTTCTGTGACCTTGAAAGGACCCTCGAACCTAGGCTTAAACTTGTCGATAGTAGCATTTACAGAACGAACTATCTTGCACAAAACAAGTTGTCCTACAGGAAACGGAGCAAACTAAAGATGCCCTTCCTGTCAAGTATCCTTCACCAATGCCGTTAACAGAGGCTGACAAACCATATGAGCTCGAGTCAACAGGTATTCTGACGGGGACATACCAAGCTCTCGACGTGGTGGTCACTACCACCGTTTAACTCGGAGCAAATCCTAATTAGAGCTATCAACCAAGGAACCTCTTGAAAATTCAGCCATTTTGCGGTTCAGACGTCCCACGCCTTAGTTAAGGGATGATGAATATGGCGTTGCATCTACACGACACATTTAACTTCTCCAGAACCTCCTCAAAGCCCGATTTATTTACCCGAACAGCGAAACTCTGGATCATTATCCGAAAGCAAACTAGATGGAACGCTAGGCAACACTGATATGATACGATGATAGAGTGCATCAACAACTGTGACGCCTTTTTTGTCTCGTGAAGGAACTGGTCAACCATCAGCATTACTACCACATGGCCTCTAATTGAACGTGGAAAGTTAATCAAGTCAAAAGATATTAACTCAGAGGGCTGTGTTGTCTCAAAAGCACTTTTAAGTACTGGAGGAAACATTGTCTGATGAGCAATCTTCACTGTCTGCCACTGAAAACACGATGAACAAACATCACGAGCTATCATCTCAGCATTTGGATGCCAAACCTGCTTAGTCACAATATTAACGAGTTTATGGCGACCACTGTAGGCCATTCCGACGTGTACAGAGCGAACAATATCAACAAGTGCTAACGGTAACAATAACATCCTAATCGTGCCATGCTCAAGCGGTAATCGTAATGCTGGAACGATAAAAGACACAAGGGATTAGGGGGAAAATGTACGAGAGAAGGAATGGCAACACAAAATACAGAGCAAAAGCCATTGCCTCGCAGTCATATCAAAGGGTTATAAAAGACGTATAAAGGTGCACACGAAAGAACGCCATACAGTTTTTTACTTTGATGAACTAATAAAACATTTGAGGATAAGATCATGACTACAAATTCTAAAAAGAAACCTTAACCATTAGAACTGGGGTTTACATTTACTTTCGTGAGATTTTAGGGCACATGGATAATTAGTTATATGGTCACAAAACCTACATTTGTATTCTATTGTTGAATCGTGTTTACGTTCCATATGGTTTCTAAACAAGCTTTTGTTGTTTGATCTAAAAAAAAAAACAATTCTCCATCTCACAGATATACTTGAATAGTAGCCTGTTCATTTCATCTATGGAGCATTTTGACGTGGTAGTGCGGGCCGCTATCCGGGGGGAGACGCGAAGGCTTCACGAATCCGGCTGCAAGGAAGAAATTATATAAATTGTCATACAGAAAAATCATGGAACAATATCTTGAACACAAAAATGCACAACATAATTTTTTTAATGTGAATTACTTCTTCTCGGGCAGCTCTTCATCGAAGACTACGATGGGAAGGGACGGTCCTCCTACCGTCTCTTACTGTGAAGAAAAGATGAGTCATAATGGATGTCAATACATTATGATATACTGATATTCAAGACTCTTTTTTCATTATAATGCTTAGGAAAAGATATCAGTACAAAAGATTTTTAGGCAAAACTATTCATCATGCATTCTATTATTTCAAAAAGACAAGTCTGACCTTGCAGAAGCTTTGTCAGTTTCGAATCGCGGTACGGTACTGGCTTCGTGTCCGAGGCGAGTGCTGCTATGACTCAACCCTAACACCAGTAGTTCGCCGTTCATGTCCACCCCTCCTTTGAACCTCGTCTCCGCGCTGGATGTATTCTTCACAGCCTCACTGCCCGCGAGGTCTGCGAATGTGAATTTGACGCTCTCAAAGTCGTTGCTGTAAAAATTACTAATCATTGTTTTTAGTATTAGGTGATATGCAAAAAAACACGCTTCGGATGCGCGAACGTTTGAACTTTGCGAAAGGCGACCATGTTAAACTCTGTGATTCATTGGATGCAGCGAAAATTTCGGATTGTATTAAAGACATGAGTGAGACTGATTCGTGGTAATTTCTCATGAGCACGGTTATGTCTGTGTCGCGTTTATGAAATAAATATTAACGCGAAGGTACAAAAAAGGAAAACTTCTCGCCAACTCAGATTTTTCGACAAGTCGGAAACAGACTGACGCTACCATTCAAACTGAACGCGCTCTACCGCTGGAGAACGCTGCAGCTCTTTCGTGCCCATATTTTGTTATGAAATTATTATTAGCGTAAAACCATACAAATTATACTTAAAACACTTGTAGTTGACATCCAGTTGGAGCGAGAACATTTATTTGTGAGATTAGCTAAACTGTGTCGTGTCAGATCCCGACGCTTGTGGGTGACTGTGGCAGCCATTAGCAAAACGTGAATATAAAGCTTGTCATAGCCTGGCAGAATTCAACTATGAAAAATAGTACCCGATTGCTCAGTAGTAACTATGAGATTATCATTTAATCGGTCAATTAATTAGCTAACAGTTTATCTGCCTTATTCATCATACTCGCCTGACATGCTTTTCCCTTGGTGGAGTTTTGGAGCCTGCTTAATCAGGTCATCACTTGGTTATCTGCGACTATTCCGAGTACCAATGAAGCACATAATGTATAGTAGATCATAATTCAAAAGGTATTAGTTGAATAGATCCAGTCTTTGAATAGATCCAGTCTGAATAGCTAGTATTAATTATGTTCAAATTTTCATTGAAATAACCATGCAGTAAAACTGAAGGATACCAGTATTTGGTATCACCAGTATCTTGCTATTTTGCATTTTTTTCATAATGTATAACAATTTTTCGCTCTCTCGCAAGTATTGTCCGAGAGAAAATAATTCAGTTAGTTCAAGGAATTGTTTTTGCTACCAATTGGTCGGTGGCTTGCTGCACCAGTTGCAGCGTTTCTTTCCACCAGCCTAAACCGGCCCATCTAAGTTAACATCTCTCGTTTTGACCGAGCAATTTCTGCAGCTTTTTGGTCAAAATGGACCATTATAGCTTGGCTAGCGAAGGTCAATGTCTTCAAAGTTGCCACCCGGGAGTTGTCGGCCGGAGATTCACAATCCAGCATTAGAATGTAGTTCCTCCTAAGGAGTCATGGATTAGCATGGTCAGCTTTGAATCGTGGTAGGTTATCGGCTTCTAGGTGCGTGCTGCGACGACTCTACCCAACACCAGGAGCTCGTTATTGTTGCCTATACATTCTTTGTACAGTATCCCCGTCGTGTACGTATCCGCAAGGTCCACGAGAGGGAGTTTGGCGGACACTAAGTCATTGTTCTGCGTCCTCCGCCGCTCCAGTTGTATGTAGAAGAGAAAGACAAGTCTGACCTTGCAGAAACTGTCACTTTCGAATCGCGGTACGGTACTGGCTTCGTGCCCGAGGCGAGTGCTGCGATGACTCCACTGAACTTCAGGAGTTCGCAGTTAATGTCCACGTCTTCTTTAAACCTCGTCTCCGCGCTGGATGAATTCTTCACAGCCTCACTGCCCGCGAGGTCACCATGCTGGAGTTCGCAGTTGATGTCCATAGGAATGGAATTGATGCCGTTTTTCAGCTAATTTTTATTTGTACCGATACCCTTTCCATGCATAGTAATAAAATGTGCCGGTCCTCTTTCCGTCCTGAGTGGTGCACGGCTTCGTTCCTATTCAACCATATGGGAGGACAACTCCCTAGCGTCTGAGCAGCGCTCCATCTCCAGTACGTAAAAGATCTCTAACCCAAATTGGAAAAGTCGGCCAAGCTTTCTGTCGAAAACTGCTTCCTCCGCGCATCGAAGTAATAAAGTTATTTCGATGTAAAGTTCCAAATGCGGTCCTTCTCCGTGGATGACGAAGTTCTCCTTCTCCCAGACTCTAATATTAAATTGCTGGCGTCTTTGAGCGGGCCATACATGGGACGCCTGACAGATCATTACTGGCATTTCGTGATCCCTTCCCTCAAGAACGTAGCCTCTAACACTTCTCGACTGTAACTTTATTAGCCGCAAGTCACCAGACAGATCACATCCATTGAATTAGATCAATCAGCCCACAGGATTGTAGCCTGCCGGAGTTTTGCCCAGCATAGTCTGTCATAGCGCGAAAAAATTATTCGCCGCCCGGACGGAGCGAGCCGGAGCCTTGCAGTGATTATGATGCCCGCTACCGTCCCGTCCATATCTGTCCCGTCACCCATGTGTCGGAATAGCCTGCAGTTGAACGACCACTCGTCGTAAGACGATAAATTTTTGGAGCAGAACAATGCCATCTAAAACCTATCTCCAGATGATGTGGGCTAAAAGTAACCGTCTGGTGGTACACGGCAGGATTCATGCAGTTCCACAGGCGAGTTGGGCTGATTGATCGCAGTCCGTTGTCCGCTAGTTACAGTTCGAGCTAAAGTCAGGGTATGATGTGATGATTAGACGGCAACGATCAGTGGTGGGCGATCATTACACCTTGGGCTATTCGCTTAACAATATGGTGGAGTAGAGCTCCTAATATTAAATTCAAGACGATGTCATGGGCTGGTTACTGACAGATGATTAATCTGCGGTTGATTGGTGGTCACCTGGAAATAGACTAGACGTTCTTTTCAGGGCTGATAGGTGTACAAATTTGGTTGTGCACTGCTTCGTTCCTATTCAACCCTCGACCTCCTCCTTTTCTTCCCCGGTCGTAATGGTTCGAAAACCAGACGAGTTACATCGCCTTACGGGTGACGATGGACACTATTTAATTATGGTCTTCAGAGCTGAGCCCTCTGGCACCGTGGAGGAAGACCGCCATAAATTTCCTAACTGTAAAATTTTTCCGAGACTGATATAACTAAATCCTACTGCCAGTTCCCATAACTGAACGGGCAAAACAAGCTTCCGCCATTCCATACCCATGCAGGCCTAATGGAACTCACTGTAATGCCGTTTGGCGCAGTGGGCGCTTGTGCTACGTACGTGTCACTAATGTGATTAGTATTGGACGGCTTAGAAATCTGCTTCTATTTTGAGAAGATTTTCCATCCATTCCGTATCTTGGCGAGACCATCTATAAGCTCTGACAGCAGTTCTGGCTCCTCTAAGGCAGCACGAGGTCACTGCCAGCCCTTGCAGCTTCGGTTACCCTAAGGCGAATTACTTGGGATACTTCGTGGGGCAAAATTCAGTTGCACCGAAATACGATAAGATAGTCTGTCCTTTCCCTAAAGCCACCTAGAACGATGAACCTGGAGACAATTTTAGGCCTGGTATGACAGGTATATCTATCGCAAATTCATTCCAAGAGCCCCTAGTCTGACGGCCCCTCTGATAAAGAGTTGAAAAAACTTACAAACTATCTCGAGAGAACCTTAAATCGTTAAAAAACTTATTTACAAGCGCTCCCATCCTCGCGCTCCCGGATGTATCAAAGAAATTCGCCTTCCGTACACACGCCTCGCTGGTGGGGCTGGGGACACTGCAATTGCAAGGGTCGCCTGCCGAAGACCACACCTGCTCTGGATGTAATGGACCATCATGATTCCTGCCTTCCAAAAAGTAGCCTTCAACACTTCAAGCCGTCCGTATCTAGGCCGTGGTCGAACCAGCCCTCGGTCGAACGACCATTTGTCGAAGGACGATAAGTTTTGGAACAGAACTATGCTATCTGAAACCTAACCTTAGATGCGGTGAACGTAAAATTACGTAATTTAACGATGCCCGGAAGTCTGATCCGATCCGCGGCCTGGTAGTGCACGGCAGGTTCTATGCGAGGCCGGAGGAAGACAAAGGCGAGTGGTTCACGGCTGATTGGTGGATGTGCGGAGAGATCCATGGCGTTCGATTCAGAGCTTATTGGGGCACAAAATTGGTGGTGCACGGCTGCGCTCCAGCGTTGCCAGATGGTATATTTCTATACCAAATTTTACAAATCTGGTATTTTCAGGTGTCTGGTATGAATATTTTATATCTGGTATTTTTCTGGTATTTTCTGACTTACGGCAAATTTCCGTTGAAAAGATCTGAGCAAAAGGCCAGTCTAGTCAAGACAAGTACAAGAATCGGCGACAGGCCTATCCAGGCCTATTCTTCAATGCCGAAGATACGATACTATACTATACTACTGCATTAAGTTCCACCTCGGAAGTTTGAACTTCCTCCAGCGTAGGCGTGGATTATATTTATTACCTTCAGAGCGGCGCGACTAGAGCTTTCCAGCCATTTTTGTACCCGCAAGTTTACCGTTTGATAAAATAACTCCAATCTAACTGTTAACATTTAACAACAGTGTTTAGTACAATATAAGCACGAGAGTGATGATCCTTGGTTGATTACTGATCAGGAATGATATGGCCTAGGACGAGTGAGGGGGTCGATCCGATCTCTGCGACGCAAGCTCCACCATTTTTGTTCGGTGATTTTTATTTCTAGTGTGCCACTTATTGGAGTGCCACTTGATTTCTGGGGTGCCATTCAATATTTCGCTGATCTTGAAAATCATCATCCATTTATAGAACTGGCTGCCTACTGCATCGCTTGTCTACTTTTACCTGTCTCCAGTGCATTCGTGGAGCGAATGTTTTCACAAGTCACCTATGTGAAAAACAAGCAAAGAAATCAAATTTCATCTAAGGTACTGGAGCCCGTTATTCAGACCAAAAGCTATCTGCTCAGCCGCAACAAGTGATCAAACCCGAAGTGTTAGATAAATGCAATATGCCATCAAGTACGAAAATAAGGAAAATTACCCGTTTCCGTGGCTTGCTCATGTTGAGCGAAGGGGGAGAAGTGCGGCACTGTGATAAAAAAAAGTGACAATGTAATCAAACACAGGAAAAGAAGTGTCTAAATGTTCCAAACGTAGGGAAAAAATAGGTATAACGTGTTCAATTTGGCTAATTATCGTCAAGCTAGATAAATGTAAAGTACGTAAGATAATTTTTTTTTCTTTATATAACCAACGTTTCTTACGAATAATTTCATTAAATTTGGAGGTAATAGTCTGTTTTTGAACAATAAAATTTCTGGTATTTTAAGCTAGGCAATCTGGTATTCTCGCCGAGAAAAAATCTGGCAACACTGCTGCGCTCTCCAATTGCAGTAACACGAGAACCCGCCTCGACCAGTCGCACACGCGAGTCGCAAGCTCCTTCCTCGTGTACAAAGTACCTACTCCACCATCGAAAGAGAATGCCTGACGTTCATCTTCGGCGTCGACAATTTTAAAATCTACCTTATAGGAAAGGAATGTGTTCTGGAAGTGGACAATGGCCTAATGATATCCTTGTACTTTGTCACCGCGCCTAAGCCTGAAACTGACAATCATTTGAATAAATGCTAACCTCTCATAGTTTACCTATTACTGCTCTGTCAGGATATGATAGAGCATCTTGAGCTAAAGCAGCGGGACGATTATAAACTGTGAGGCGGCTGTGCCTAAATTTAAGCTCTCGAGTCTTGAGTCAAAATCTGATACAAGCCTAATCAATGGTTTTCGAGTCCTTGCCTGTTTCAATGGCGAAGGTTTACAATCAGAATAAATAACGGTTTAAAATAGTGTGTTGAACTCACATTCATTAAAATAGTAGGTACTCGAACCAGATGCAATATTTTAGTAAACTTCTCCCATTAAAATGACATTCACCAGTTAAAATGTCACGCCCTGCAAAATATTTTGAATTGCGAGAAGTATTGCACACAGTTACTATGGTCAGCATAGAGGCACAGCATCTAAACGCAGACTAGGACGGCTATACTACAAGCACTACTCAGGTACAGACTAACCGAAGACCCTTTCTGAACTAGACCATACAGGTTGGCAGCGGGCAATCTACTAGCTACTGCTGCATCGCTTAGCAGTAGCTGCTACCACGAGCGGGAGCGCAGCCGTGCACCACCAATTTTGTGCACCAATAAACCCTGAATCGAACACCTTGGATCTCTCCGGATATCCACCAATCAGCCGTGCACCACTCGGCATTGTCCTCCTCCGGCCTTGACCACCACCTGCCGTGCACCACCAGGCCGCGGATCGAATCTGACTTCCGGGCATCGTT
>NW_025934447.1:0-454 GCF_000764305.2 Hyalella azteca | reverse complement strand
GAGCTGGGATCGAACCCGCGCCTCTCTGCGCCAATCCTGGTACTCTGAACTTTAACCACTGGGCCACCCTGCCCTTTAACCACTGGGCCACCCTGTTATGTTATGTTGTCATGCAAATCGATATGATTTATTGCAATAGTGACACTTGAGCACTGATATGCATAGTGGTCATTTATTATTTTTAAACAACATTGATTATAACATTGCACATTGACATTATTGGTTATTCACTTCAACATAGTTACAAGGGTCAAGAACAGACTAGATAAAGCTATGGAAAAATATATGTTCAGATTTGAAATGCCTAGCTCATTATCGAACCCGGTGGAAATCTAGTAGCTACTTCAAACTATCGCCAATCATGAAAAGATCCGGTCAAATGACACGAGTTTAGATCTATGAACAAGGCACGAAAGGGAAAAGAATCGGCGACAGGCCACATCAGGCCTACACT
>NW_025934446.1:0-488 GCF_000764305.2 Hyalella azteca | reverse complement strand
AAAGAGACGCTTGGTGAAGGCGGGTCCTCTGTTTCATTATGGCCATAACATAACATAACATAGTGATGTCGGCGCTGAAGTGTAGGCCTGATGTGGCCTGTCGCCGATGGCCTTGTTAGTTTTCCAGCTGGGCAGTAGTTATCCAGTTCACTTTCTTTATTAAACATCGGTTTTCTCGCTGTTTGCGTTGAATGGCTCCGAAAACGGCTGTTACTACAATGATCGTTCTTAACCCTCTACCGCCTGACATGAGTAACCGGAGCAATATTGTCACAAGCCTACTTCCAAAAAAGGATAGGTTCTAGTAAGCGCAAAATGACTTGCACTGATGGTTGCCGCCACGTACGACAATTTTAAAATGTTCTCTGTTGCGTACAAACGTCCTCAGGTTGATACACTCAATAGTTTACGTATAATTTAATTTGAAAGTAATGTTCCCGGAGAGTGACACACGGAGGTAGAGGGTTAAAAAGCTGCTCCATGCTATT
>NW_025934445.1:0-803 GCF_000764305.2 Hyalella azteca | reverse complement strand
ATGGCTGCCTTTTTGTCATGGCTGCCGTCATGGTATGGCTGCCTTTTGGCCATGGCTGCCATAGCCATCCCATTACCCTTCGTATATTATCATCCTCACTTTTCTCAGCAGCAAAGATTAAGCGACTGAAGTGCTACCAGCACCAGCTTGCTTGCATCGCTGCAGTCAACATATATATCATATATCATATACCATATATCATCAACTGAACCTGTACCGAATTATTGGCGAATCACGGCTGAACTTTTCCGTTGCGGTTTTTTCACGACTCATCATAATTTAGTTAATAAGAAGAATCTACTTTAGGAATTCAATTAAGGAACATGTGTTATGGAGATTCAAGGCTTACCTCATTACCAGTCATGACGGGATCAGCGACGTGTGGGCGAGTCTTGACACGTTTGCATAAACTCCGTTCCAATTTGAATTTATTTAAATATATAAACCGACAATAAGACCAAAACTGAATAGTAATCGATCTACACAAATTAAGTTGTGAACTTGACCTAACTTTGTATGTAACGTGGTTAGGAAATCTTGTCCATTCAAACCGTAACTTTCATTTTGAGATTTTTTTCTGGTAGGTTTTTTTTTTTGAGGTTACGAGACATCGGATTGTAGTCTCGCATTTTCAAGGATTTTGAATACAATGATTGCATTAATATTACAATAGTTTAAGGGGATACGTAATCAACTATTTTGTTTGAACAAAATTGTTATTCATTTTTTTTAAATATACGATCATCTTAATTCTCCAAATAAGAGCTCGTAAAGTTTGAGATTTGCAATGCGACCTTTCGGCT
>NW_025934444.1:7411-14295 GCF_000764305.2 Hyalella azteca | reverse complement strand
CTGGTATAGCTGCAGCTGCTGGTATAGCTGCAGCTGCTGGTATAGCTGCAGCTGCTGGTATAGCTGCAGCTGCTGGTATAGCTGCAGCTGTTGCAGCAGTTTGTCGAGAAAGTGTCGCGGTGTTGCCATATGGCGGCCCTCAGCTCCCGACTTTCCCTCTGGCGCTGAGGGAGCGTCCACTAATAACTCAATATAATTAATATTCATCAGAATTTTTAAGCCTATTTGTGTTGCTCAATTGATGTTTATTACTAATATTACATCTACCTGATTAATATATTGGAATATTGAGCTACAGTCTACGTTAATGCCCTCGTTGGTCGTAAATAAATGTAAAAAAATAAATGTAAATGGTATGATATTAAATAAATATTTCATTATATATACATATATATGATATAAAACATGATAAGCATTAGAGAAAATTGAGGCCTCGCGGCTGACCTTGACCTGGCTTAAGAAATTGCGTTCGCAACGGCGCTGCTAACGACGCGTTCACCTCCAATATTGCACTGGCGTTCACCTCCAATATTGCACTGGCGTTCACCTCACATATTGCACTGGCGTTCACCTCACATATTGCACTGGCATTCACCTCACATATTGCACTGGCGTTCACTTCAAATATTGCACTGGCGTTCACTTCAAATATTGCACTGGCGTTCACTTCAAATATTGCACTGGCGTTCACATCACATATTGCACTGGCGTTCACTTCAAATATTGCACTGGCGTTCACCTCAAATATTGCACAGGCGTTCATGTTTGAAACTACGCGCGAAATAACGGCCATTTCAGCGGTCAGCTTCACACGAAATATTATTTTCATCTTCATTGAGAGAAACACGCAGCCTGGGCTCACCCGAGGCTCCAAATTCGACGTAATGCCTTTTTGTGGTAAAGATAATTGAACTCTCGTTAATTCCTGCACGCTAATTGTGTTCGGTCTTTAAGCGCGAGTGGCAGCGAACGTTTGTCAGGGCTAATGAGTGGCTAATACGAATAAATGCGAATCATCGTATGAAATGAAATCAAAACATTGTCCTATAAATAGGATTAAATTTATAATAATTTTGAAAAGGCGAAAAATTTCTCCCGCGTATTTTATTAACGCGATAAAATATAACTTCTCGTCCTCTGTAATTTGTTCGTCTTTCCCCCGTCAGCTGTTGGTGGCGCTGGTGTGGGGGGTGGGTGTGTGCCAGGCCTCCCCCGTCAAGCCCCCTGACGCCACCCCCCCTATCTTCTCCCAGCCCCAGCTCACCTACGGCGTCGTCAGGTTCGGACGAGGATTACGACGAAGCCAAATATGTGTTCGAATGGCAGGTCGCGGACGACGGCTCCGACTTCGGCCAGACGGAGACCCGCGACGGGGACCACACGCGCGGCTCGTACGTCGTGGGTCTGCCAGACGGACGACGACAGACCGTCACGTACCACGTCACGCAGGACTCGGGGTACGTTGCTGACGTCACGTACCAGGGGGAGGCTCAGTACCCTCAGCAGAGGCACGTGGCGTCACGTCCAGCGTACACGAACTAACGTACCCGACCTACGTTACGGGTCGGCAGGACATTCGAGGATTCCATACATTAAATTTATTATATTATTAAATCAATAAATACTTTAGAATTGCGTCTCTTTGTAAACAAGTACGTAAACCTATGATCAATAATATAATCTATGATATCTTCATATATAGCGAAGAAATTTTCCATACATTTTCAAACTATTCTTTGTGTTTGATTAACTTTCCTGGGGCGGGAGCATTGCGAATACTATACTGCATATAGCATACACTATATTATATTATAAACTATAAAGCATATACCATACACTGTATAGTGACAGAAAAAATATATAAAGCGGTTGGAGCGCCAACGTTGACACCAAGCCTTGCTTACCGCCGAATCTAAACATCGGAGAATCTTCACAGCTCGCTGCGACTCGAACCCCTAACTCACTATTACTTGGAGCTCGAAAACACTCGGTTACACCGGCCGATGATAATCATGTTAATCATCATACGATTAATTACGTTCACCACGAGTGATCATATTAAATTAATCATGAAGCAACAAGTGATGCTATAAACTATGGTGATCTTAAATATGGAGTTATCTTGTCTTGCACCTTGTCCTTGTCTTGCACCTTGTCCTTGTCTTGTACCTTGTCCTTGTCTTGCACCTTGTAGTTGTCTTGCACCTTGTCCTTGTCCTGACAAACCGCAACTATAAAACTAAACGCTATTAACGCTAGTGTCGTGCACAAGCAGTTGAATGCTCTGTACAGCTAATAAGAGACATGATTCAAGTCGTTCCCTGAATTTTAAGCAAGCAATTTAGATGGAAAGTATTTCTAAATGAAGGAATTATTGACAACAAAATGTATATAATAATATTTGTAATAATCCACGAGACGCTGACAAGTTGTAGGCATNTGTAATATGGCTAACTTTACAGCTGCTGCACTGTACCTGTAATATGGCTAACTTTACAGCTGCTGCACTGTACCTGTAATATGGCTAACTTTACAGCTGCTGCACTGTACCTGTAATATGGCTAACTTTACAGCGGCTGCACTGTACCTGTAATATGGCTAACTTTACAGCTGCTGCACTGTACCTGTAATATGGCTAACTTTACTCAAGTTGCTTCAAGGCCGGCAACAGGCAACCCTTTTAACTGTGAGAGTCAAGCATACTATATTGATCACAATTATGGCTCAAAAATGGACAACATCTGGAAAATGGCTGTTGCAGATGTTGATGAAATTAACCAAATATTATAAGAGAGTTTTAAATTGAAAATTTCATCAACAGAGTTAAGGGAAAATTCTCTCATTACATCTGAGTAAGAGATGCTTGTTTTTTTTTTTGTAATTAGTATATAATGTCTGCATAAATCTCAATTTTATCAAGTTTTAGGAGCAATAAGAAATTATTCAAGAAATAGCATCTAACAAATTATTATAGATCTACAGAAACTTCAACACTACCTATTAAAAATCTAGGACAAGTTGTACATACCTTGATGTTGTAGCCAAAGTCAGGGTCAGGAACTCGGACATTTGTCAAGTTCTCCAACTGGCAGCTCAGCAGCACTTTAAATATCTGCAAGAGCAATAGTGAAACACATACTATCACAGTCAAAAACAAGCACAAACCTTGACCCAACATTCCAACTTACAGGCATGGTGTCTGCATGTGACCCAAACACTTGAAACAGTTTCCAGCACTTCACTGATGCTCAGCTTCTGTAAAAAAAATACAAATTATGAACACAATTAATATTGGTATGGTAATATATTTATTAAACAGACTATAGAGGAACTCCTGTAAGTTAGTCAAGTTACCAAGAAGTATTAAGCATGAATTAAATACCTAAATATGACATTTTTAAAATTAACACTCTGAAAGTAAAAAAATTCTGGACGTGTAGACCAAACCATATGGTATTCTGATTTCTGAAGATCATATTAACAAAGATATTGTTAACAATTTTTGTCTCATATGTTGACAGAGGCTGCTAGAGATACAAAATTTTTTTTACTTGGATATTTATTCTTTTCTGAAATTTTGATTCAGTTCTGAGCACAGTACAGTCTTTTTTGACTTAGTAGTCTCACTAGTCTGTAGTCTGTACTCTGTAGGACAGTGGACTGTGGCATTAGGTTCCATTAGTCAGTATTCAGCTTTGCACTGTTGCACAGACTGGAGTTTCAGAGAATTCTGACTAAACTCTTAAGCTTAAACTAAAGGTTGCCCAAATATTACTGAAATTTTCATTTTGAATGGACCAATTCACTAAGGTACAAAGCAAGCATTGAACTAAACTACTAAAGTACATCTGAGGCCGTAATACAATGAACGGAGAATTAGGGATAGTAGTTAACAAACATAAATGATGAAGCCTGAAGCTAAATGAGCAAAAGTCGCTGCTGAAATTCTTCTTCTTCCGCTTTATGAAGACTCGCTTGTTCACCACCCACCTCAGGTCTGGATTGTCAGCGATGGCCAGACTGTCTGACACTCTGACTGCACTGCTGAAATCCTTGGCGAATATAAGATCGATAAAATTTGGCGGAGAATTGTGTGATTCCGCAACTGCAGAAGTTCGAGAAGCAGTAGGATATCATTCCAAATTACTGGCGCAACAAAAATCGCAACCTTTCAAAATTTCTTATTTCCAGACACTTGCATGCAGATTAACGCATTTTCCAGTCTTACATGATCAATGGTCATTTCTCATCTCCTACATATATAGAACAGTGGGTGCTAATGAGTTTATATCATCAATAATAAATGGCATCCCCACTCTGCACTCAATCAATAAGCTTAATCGCTAATAGAGCTTAAAACAACAACTACCGATAACTCCAGCATTGAATCTTTGAGACCAACCGTTGGTCTCAGAGGTTGAACACTTATATCTCCCCAAAGTACATTATGCTATTAGTATTACTACGGATTGGTAATTAACTTTGAAAAGTGATTTTTTAACCTGAATACGTCACTCCACCTTCGCTGCGTAAGATACTTTATTAGATGTAATCGTTCAGCTCCCAATCTTGTTTTTGTAATTATTACAGTCTCATGTCAATGAGTAGAGAACTGTTTTAAGCAATATAAGTGAATTATCCTTTTTTGACACCTCCTGGACAAAAACGCGGCCTGTCTCACGGCCGTGACTCAGGAAATTCATCGTACATGGAATCTCTTCCAAACTACTGAACCGATTTCGATGAAACTTGGTATATAGATTCCTGACCACCTAAAGGTGATGTCTAGCCCGTGTGAATTTTCGCGATTTCGCCCGCGTTCTCGATTTATACGGTAATACTGGCAAAAATGCGCATCGTACATGGAATTTCTTCCACACTACTGAACCGATTTCAATGGAACTTGATTTATAGATTCCTAACCACCTAAAGACGATGTCTTGCCCGTGTGAATTTTTGCGATTTCGGAGGTTTTTTGACTAGCGCAGAGTTGATATTTGAATATTATCAATAACTGTTTCTTACAATATATGTTACCACTCCGCACCCCCCTTCACATTTTTTTGTGAGAAATTTCAATTTTTGACTTTTAAGCATGATTAAAACTCGCGTGCTAGCATCTATCTTGAATATAGCATAAGTAATTCGACGTAACCAAATGAGCCGATGTTCACCGGTCATATCTTGACCTCCTGTGTTCATTGAGTGTATATAAGTGCAGGCTGCACATGCAGGGATCCACTTTCTCGAAGCGACATAAAATAATCATAAATAATTCAAATCTCAAGTTAACAATCACACTTGAGTTAATAATAGGCTTTCATTTAACTTGTGTATTGCTTATTCATTATAGATAACATTTCTAAATCGTTGTACATTGCAATGATATGAAAGACGCATTCTATCCCTAAATGCCTAGACTGTATATAGGTAGCCATACCGATACTACATATAGATAGCATCTTGCATCATAAACTGTATATTACGTCTAAACGTGGATTCTATATTAGAATTCCGATTTTCCTTCATAGCTTATAATAAAAATTGTTGAATACTTTTGACTATTATTCTATTTAGGTAATTTGGGATAGTTATATTAGAGGATATTCAGATAAGGAGGCTTGATACATTGCAAGCATTGACGTAATAAAATTGTCTTTCAGTAACTTGAATTTCGATCTACCGACAACAGTGTAGAATTTTGTGCGTTTCCTTTAGAAGGAAGATTAGATTTATCATATACAACACTTTCTCGGGTCTGCAATCAAACTTGTATAAGAACATAAATTGTGCGAGTTTATACAAATAATACAGATATGGGTTGGAGGGAGTGGGTCGCCCTGTAGAAATTATGGGTCACAATATGGACAAACAAACGACGGTGGTCGGTACAGCGATGCACAGTCTGTGGACAGGCAGATGGACAGATGATGGTAGTCTGTGGCCAGACAGACGGACAGATGGTGGTAGTGTGACGCCAGACAAATGGACAGATGATGTTGGTCTGTGGCCAGACTGATGGACTAAAGTACGTGGTCAGTGGCCAAATAAATGGAAATGCAGGTGGTCGGTCGCTACAGTGATGGCAGATGCAAGTGGTCAGTGTCCACTGAAAGGACATGTAGGCGGTCAGTGGCCACAGAATGGACATGCAGGTGGTCAGTGGCCGCAGGATGAACATGCATGTGGTCAGTGGCCAAAAAAATCGACAAGCTGGCGGTCAGTGGCCGGAGAGGGCGGCGTAGAGGAGGGTGCGGGCAGCCAGGGTGGTGGTGGCCACGCCCCTGGTGTCCGCCAGGCTGGGGTTGACCTCCACGAGGTCCAGTGCCCTCAGGTGGCCAGTGGCCCTCGCGGCCTCCAGCGCCACGCAGCCCTCGCGCACCGTCAGCCCTCCCATCACTGCCATTATATTGCCATTAGTGGCAGCACATTGCCATTAGTGGCAGCACGTTACCATTAGTGGCAGCACGTTACCATTAGTGGCAGCACATTGCCGTTAGCGGCAGCACATTGCCGTTAGTGGCAGCACATTGCCATTAGTTGCAGCACATTGCCATTAGTGGCAGCACATTGCCATTAGTGGCAGCACATTGCCATTAGTGGCAGCACATTGCCATTAGTGGCAGCACATTGCCATTAGTGGCAAAACATTGCCATTTGAAGGGCAAGAATCAGAGTTGGCAAGAGGCAACACTACACGCATAGCTGACAACCCCTGAAGGATAAATAGCAAAATAAGCATAGCTGGCAACCCTAAAGACATAGATGGCAACGCCATACGCTTAGCTGGCAACCACTGAAACAGAAATGATAAAATAAGTATATCTGGCAATCCAACAGACGTCATTGGCAAGACTATTCACATAGCTGGCAACCACTGAAAC
>NW_025934444.1:0-7235 GCF_000764305.2 Hyalella azteca | reverse complement strand
ACAAGGCTAGACAAGGTACAAGGCTAGACAAGGTACAAGGCTAGACAAGGTACAAGGCTAGACAAGGTACAAGGCTAGACAAGGTACAAGGCTAGACAAGGTACAAGGCTAGACAAGGTACAGGGCTAGACAAGGTACAAGGCTAGACAAAGTACAAGGCTAGACAAGGTACAAGGCTGGACAAAGTACAAGGCTAGACAAGGTGCAAGGCTAGACAAGGTGCAAGGCTAGACAAGGTACAAAGCTAGACAAGATACAAGGCTAGACAAGGTACATGGCTAGACAAGGTATAAGGCTAGAAAAAAATACAAGGCTAAACAAGGTACAAGGCCAGACGATATTGGAAGCTCAAATGCGGAGTCTTTTCCATTAAGGGTCAATATATTCATCATTACAGCACATATCAACAGGTAATTTACAAATGTTGGTGCCTAATCTAGCACATGACGCCAGATGCCGCTCGTGAAGACGGAACAAGTTTCAACATTACAAACAACTGCAGCTCAGAGCGATATAGCCATAGGTAACAGTATACATGCATATTTGATGTCAGTATTAACTATATCAACTATCACATACTTTAGATATCTATAGCAATCGTAACAGGCGAGTGAAACCATATAGTACCGAGTTTATGAGGTTTTGAGTAACCGTCGAAGACCAAGTCGGCAAGGTGATGAGGCGAAATTGAAATACAGAGCAACACTAGAGGGCGTCGTGACACGAACAATTTCCCTTTCCCTGGGTGGCGCAGTTCTGATAACCAAGTTTGGAGCAGTGATTTTTAGGTGTGATCCCAGCTAACTGCGACAGTTGTTGTAAAAATCGGCGAAATGGCTGGGCGGTTTAGCAAAGTAAAATTGGAGCAGGGAGTTGCGTGTTCGAGATCCACAACAAGCTGAGAAAATTATGCGATGTTCAGAATGGGCGACAGGCCTAATGGCCTAATAACGCTGACACCACTATATTCTGTTCTACTATCGCTACCTTGTATCTACACACAACTGCACTACCACTAAAACTGCACTACTTCTGGACATCGCAGAACTTTCACAGCTTATTGCGGGTCTCGAACTGGACCTGATGTAGGCCACATTTAACATGGTCGACCACACAACTTTATTGCGTCGACTTGACGTATCATTCGGCCTGCGATGGTTCGAGTTATATCTTAGCAAATGATTTCAATGCGTTCGACGCAGCTACTCTTCTGCTATGACATCTTTGGTCACTTGCGGCACACCACAGGGATCAGTCCTCGGTGCGATCCTCTTCTTGTTATGTACTGTCGGCGTGTTGTGCACGATCGATTCATATAGTTTGAATCCGCATATGTTCACCGACGACATCCAAATTTATGACTACTGTGCGCCGGCTGACGCTGCAGCGTTGCAGGACCGGAACTCTAATTGCCTGCACGCCGTCTCAGACGGGATGCCTTCCAACCGGCTTCAGCTCAACGCATCAAAATCCGACTTCATTTGGTTTGCGACTTCCGGCCGTGATCAGCTTCCGGCCAGCCCTGTTCGCGTGGGCAACGAGTTCGGCACACCGCCGTCTTCGGTTGAGAACCTCAGCATTCAGCTGGACTCGGGAATTTCTATGAACAATCACATTGTCAAAGTCACCACCGCTTGTTTTGGCCATCTGCGACGAATACGTAGCGTCAGCCGCTGCCTCTCGAAGCCAAACCTCGAGGAACTTCTACCGTCGGCGACATCTACACGTCTATCTACCGTCGGCGACAGAGCGTTCCCGGTCGCCGCCGCCAGAACCTGGAACAGTCTGCCGTCTTTCCTAACATCGGCTACTTCGTTGCAGGTGTTTCGTCGTCGCCTAAAGACAGAACTACTACTCGCCTAAAGACAGAACTACGTCCTATGAATTTTGTGCTTAGTCATTTTTATCCGTTCTCATCCTTTCTCGTGCCTTTTTATTTTTCACTTGCTATTAAACTTGTGTGTAACGTGCCCTAGAAGTTCGTTTGATCCAGACGCCACGATAATTGCTTCTTAGACTATTAATACTAATACCACTGCATTACCACGTCACTCACGCCTCTGCGACGTCGACGTCCCTAAGGCCGATGTAGGCGATTTGGGCGACATTCAGACTGCACAAGGTGCAAGAAATTAGGAATGTTTTAATTATAATCATATAAAAATAAGAACTTCGTTATCAATAATTATACGAAGAGCATGAGTAAATTGACCTAAGAGACTTCCCTACAGATAAAATACTGGCTGCATTCAGAGCGTAGTTCGTTGTTAATTTGCATATTGAGACGAATTTACGAGAACAATCAGTGCATGGAGTAACATATCTGCAACATAAACATATTCCAGTGTCCGTTACACATTAGACTTGCTCAGGACATGCTCGGCGCACGCCTAGACATGTTGAATACATGTCTTGTAGAAAGTTAAATTGTAAGATATGGCCTTGACTGCCACATCTGGCCAGACTTATGACATCGTATATACAACGGAAATGGGTTCTTGCAACATAGTAGATACTTAGTACGGAAGGAGGTACTTACGACATAGTACCTACCATGGCCATAGGTACTTACAGTGGCAATAAGTACTTCCGGGGGTCATGAGTACTTACGACATAGTTGGTACTTACGACGACTGCGGGAAGCCACAGGGCAGGTTGCTGTGCTGCAGCTCTGCCATGTGGAAGCCCGCGGCCATGCCGTGCATGTGGGACGTGTGGGAGGAGGCACCTGTGTTGATGTCTGCGTGAGCGTCCACCCACAGCACCGACACCTGCAACAACGGCACTTGTAACACCTGCACCTGTACACTTGTACCTGCAACTCCTGCAGCGCCTGATATCACCAACACCCGACAGCCAGTATAAAGCCCCACCTTCTGGTGGGGGGCGGGAGCAGCACCCACCTTCTGGTGGGGGGCGAGGGAGGCCGCGTGCCCCGCTATGGTGCCGATAGCAATGGTGTGGTCGCCCCCCAGCGTGACGCACAAGCGGTCATCACGGAGGACGTCGGCCACGGCGACGGCCAGCTTCTTGTTGTACTCGAGGACGCGGTAGAAGTCCTTCTCTCCTTCAGGACCTGTGCTGTACTGACCACCACCACCACCACCACCACCGCTGCTGCTGGTGGTGCTGCTGGTACTGGTGCTGAGGTCCTCCCGCACGTCGCCATAATCCAGCACATCTAAGCCTGGGCGGTCGAACATTAGAACATTTCATCCACCGTCTGACCTCACAACGAACACCTAGCGAAACAGCAGTCCGGGAAGAAGAGTAGTTTGGCCCAGATTGTTTACAATAAATAATTTATTGTTTACAATATACAATTTACGATACTTAATGGAAGGTAAACGCATGTATACAATATACAACGGTGGTAAAGGGTCGGAGAATTCATGAATTTTATTTTTCAGGGTCGAACAATATTCTTCATATGGCGTTGGTTGATCAAAATGTAGGTTTAAGGAAGTAATTTTAATTTATTTACGACGTTTAGGATGTAACGACATTCATTTTCAAGTCATAGAAATTAAAATTACTTCTTTAATACTGCATTTTGATCTACTAACGTCATCTGGAGAATTGCTTGGCCATGAATATTTAAATCAGTAAATTTTCAAGCCAATAACCACCCGTGTTCAACAATAACAAGAAGCGATGCGCGATTTCTTGGCTATTTGCTCATTTCGCTTAACATGGGCTCTCGCGCAGCTGTAGTTCAAGGTCACGTGCTCACCTCGCTCAGTCAGGGCGCTCAGGAAGCCTGTCTTGCGCAGCGCCGACGGCCCCTGGGCGACACCAGCGTGTTTCTGGGGCGACAAAAATGGTGACAAGATGGTGAGTGTGGTGACAAGATGGTGAGTGTGGTAAGAGACCTCCAAAATAATGACATATTACAACGAAAGAAGGGGGAGACTGTGAAGGATTCCCCCATTTAATAACCGAGCCGCGGCCAGAGTACAGACTCTTCGTGAGGGATCACTGTCCGTGGTNTCTGTGGTGGCAATATCGCCTCCCGAGGTGCGGTCCTCAGGCGGCCTGCGGAGGCCACATAAAAAAAACTGGACTAGTCTGCGCGACGCCGAAAAAACCTGTTCTGCACTACGCACTGCGCGCCGAGGCACTCGACCAACACACTTGGCTGAGCTTATGTTACTTCCACGTGAACGATGTAGCCGAATGCATGGGCACATATGTCAGGAGGCTATATTAAGCGTCACCTCACTGATTATATATTTCTACCTGAGGACAGGGATTCGTTGACTAAATGTGTGAGGGATAAGTAAATAAGGGACACTTATAAGTGTCTATATCTCCGTCCTTATAAGTGTCACTTAAAAGGTATAAAATATACTACTTATATATTATTGTATAAGGCGGCGTACTTGTCAGTTACTGAGGGACCTAACTTAGGTTCCCAGCACTTTTATAGAATTATGACTTCAGTCCACAACACTACTTAGGTCTTGATCGCGTGATGTGTCACGTGATGTTGTCCATGCTAACTCAGCTCTAGAACTTTACCATAAATTTCTACCACGTCTAGTGAATATTACTTCTCAATTACAGATGATCTAATCTTAGAATATAATTATAATAAATATAATGATACGCCTGATTGACACCGGACACATACAACCATAAGACAGGTAAGGTAGTGCGNAGTTCAAGAGATGACTAGCTAACTTAGTCTTGTCAGCGAAGATAATACCGACACAAGTTCAGCTTTCCCTGAAATACAAATCCGGGGAGCACTCACCTGCCCCTTCTCGAAGGGTGCCCCTAGAACGCCAATGCGTGCGTGGGTCACGATGGTCGTGGCCTTCCTACACTGCGGCACCCACTGGCTAGCAGGAGTCCACACGCGGCACACAACCTTCCTTAGCAACATCACTACGCGCACTGACCTCGGTTAGTCGGTTACCTGCAGGCTGCATGGGGTGGTGAAATTTACGCCATTAAGTCACGTGGGTTGTCTTTGTACCATAGATTGTTGGTTGCACCATGGATTGGAAGCAAGTCGATAAATTCAATAATGGGTTGATTTTTTTAATACGATCGTTCAAAAATGTTGCCCATGCAAAACGTCCACGTTTGGTCAATCAAATGCACACATAACATAAACAAAATGCATCCTAATTAAACCGATAAATTGTACCCTGATTTAATCGCGCCCTAGAATTTCAGTATTTTGCATAACATTCAGGTTATGTCGGCAACGGCCTTTTCGTAATCTATTGTTTGGCCTTCTGATGAGGCGCTTATGGGTGTCATAGTACGTATTTTGGGAGAAGTCGCGATTTTCCCTCCTGCATTCCAACGGCTGGATTGTACGTATCATTATCACCTCGGCTTTCGACGGGCATTGTTCTCGAAGTGGGAGGAGGTCCTGAGTTCATTCAGCAACAAGGGATCTAATCCCCAGTCGAGGCAATGGACGCAACCCAACCTAATGTAACCTATTTTAACCGAAATCCAACCTAACCTGGACCCAATCCAACCTGTGCCAACCTAACTTAAATTAGACCCAACATAGTATGGACCCAACATATCCTAGTCTGGACCCAACCTAGTCTGGACCCAACCTTAACTAACTTGGACCCAACCTAATATAGCCTTACCTGCTGGACCCTGGGGCCCCAGCCCCAGAATTTCAGTATGTTCGGCAGATGCGCTGATCACGGAGCAGGCACACGTGAAGATGAGGCCAAGAAAAAATTCCCTCGTTGATAATTTCAATACCCAACTGATCGTTTGGTAAGTAATGGATGGCCCTGTAGGGATAGTCTGGTGACATGTGTTTGCATTTCAGAAGCTTGTAATTGTTAAATATTTTATTCTTATCGTACATTAATTATTAATTTCGAAAGCCTAGAAAGATAAGCGAAATTTAATACATGCTAAGAATACTAAATTGTTAAAAAGTATTTCACAGATAATCCATACATGAAAAGTAAGGGAAGACAGGTTAGTAAACAACTAAATTAAATTAACATTGAGTGGGTAAGTACTTCAAACGCAATCCGTATCAAACGCCGAAACAATCCTCAGTGTTGCGTATTGAAACAATAGTTCTCCTTCATGTTGCGTTTGGAAATAGCACTCCCTCTTCATGTTGCCACGCATCACAAATTCTTCACAAGGAGAGAAGAGAGAAACCGTGTCAAGTAGAAGCGACCTTAGAGTAGAGGCTAAAAGGGTGGACAAGTTTGTGTTACAGGTAATATGAAAAGAGGGGAAAGAGAAATTTCAAGAGGAAATTTATTTGGTCTAACATTAGTATGTCCCATCTATAATTATTGCACTATATTATTTGAAGTTCATATTTTATATAGTATATCTTAGGCCCTGTTTCATTTCCATTTATATTATAAATATCAAGTCCATTTATGGCATTCGTACTTCCTCCAATTAGACCTGCAACGAAATGTTTAAAGAACTAACGACGTTGCCCAAGTAAATACGCGAAAATCCGTCTGTGAGGGAAAACTCGCTAAATATTAGATTTCCCGCTAAAATTGTCACGTTAGGTCAAGCGCGCTGGAACCTGGAAGGCCACTGCTTGTCGAGCCTTGAAGACGCACGCATCTTGTACTCTCTTCGTTTCCAGTCAGCGTTGCTTTGCTGTACTGCGGTTTGTACCGGTAAGCTGCGTCATGTGAATTAATACTTGTATTTTTGTAATTGTTGTCTTAGCCATACTATACTGAAATTGTGTAACTTGTGTTTAATTGGTTTAGGTAGGGGTGCAATTATGGATGTGAATTAGATGTACGTTGTTAGCCTCAAGGTATGACTGAATGGTTTCCGTTTACCAGCTAGTCATTTCGCTAGCCAGTCATGTTTTTCTATTAGTCTATATTTTGTCAGCACCCCAACAGTCTGCTCGCTTTTACTCCCTAGCGCGGCAGCACCTGTATCCTGATGCTGACTGTCCCTTTTATTTAAGGTACGCCGGTGGGCCTGCGAGGTTTCCCTGACCAGTTAACCTCCGGAGCCTTTGCATTGTTCTAATTGTGACTAGAGATTGGCAGCACGACGTGCCTGCTTCCATCGTGGGTTGCTTCACCACGTCACCGGCCCGTATGCTAAATAGGGCACTAGCACTACGAACTACGAAGTAGCACTACGCACTACAAGCCGTAGTGCCTACTATAGTGCGACATGGAACACTACGGTTGGCATGCTAAATAGGGCACTAGCACTATGAAGTAGCACTACGCACTACAAGCCATAGT
>NW_025934443.1:244594-246184 GCF_000764305.2 Hyalella azteca | reverse complement strand
GTCTGTGATAGTATCGACACAGTAGCTCTTGATGATGGATCGAAAGAGGATGGGTATTAGCTTCCACCTTGAGTGATCGAACTGGAGTGGTTTTTCTACTTCCTAAGGCGATTCTGAGACAGTGGTTCTGGATTATATCAAGTTTTTAAAGTAGTGTTTGTGCAGCAGCAGCAAAGAGTGGGGCTGCATAGTCTAGGCGGCTGAGGATTAAAGTTTTATATAATTTCAGTAGGAGGAGCTGATCTGCGCACCTGTGTATATATTTCATGCTGAAATATATTGTCTGTGGGCAATATATTTCAGCATGTTCACAACTGGAAGACATGATGTTCTCAGCGCCTCTACTTGCATTTTCCAGCATAGTCTAGAAGCATCCAAGGAAACCCCAAGATAATGAAATTGGGAAACTACTTCAATTGGGTGGACATTACACAGTAAAGAGAGTGAGTGTACCTGGTAAAATACATGCTGGTAAAATACATGCATTTGTTTTTGTTTATATTGAGCATAAGGCCCATTGCCGAGCCCACTTGCTAAAAATATCAAGTTGGTTCTGCAGCCTAGTGGAAGCGGCCTGCATGTCTGCATCCCTGGTGAAAAAAGCAACATCATCAGCATATTCAGCACATTTCACTCCTGGGGAAGATAGTGATGCTGCATGGTCTGCTTCCTCATTCCCAGCAATGCCTCGATGACCTGGAATGAACTGTAGTTTGAGGTCATGTGGGGATGCCAGCGCCATTTTGAAAAAAAAGCTATGAAAAGCTGATGGCGCCGCCATCAGCTTTTCTTGGATCTTTTTATATCCTCATTGCAGAGGCATCATGGTATCCAGCCAAATGCAGCTTATTAGTAAGATCTTCATCTGAAGTCTCATCACCCAAAGGGCCTATTACGCCTGTTGACACTGTGTGATTGAGAGGGAGACGACATTTGACTTTCCAGGTCTGTCGCGTTTATAAAATGAATATTAACGCGAAGGAACAGGAAACAGAAACTTCTCGCCAACCTCGAGGATTTTCCCGCGAGTTGGAAACAGAACCGACGCCGCCCTTCATTCAAACTGAACGTGCTCTGCGGCTCGAGAACGCTGCAGCTTTTTGTGCTCTTAGTTCGCGATTAAAATTTGTTATTAGCATAAACAATCATTTAAATTGTGCCTGAACTATTGTATTTGACATCCAGTAGGAGCGAGAACATTTATTTGTGAGATTGGCTGAACTGTGTTGTGTTGAACCGAAAAGCTTGTGGGTGACTGTGGCGGCCATTGCTAAGCGTGAATCTAAGCTCGTGTGAGCCTGCGAAATTCTTGTGTAAAAACAGTGCCCGATTGTTTTGTACTATGAGTTTGTCAATAACATTTTACGAGTTTAATAATAACAGTTTTATTCTGTCTTGATCATACTCGCCCGACATGTTTTTCCTTTAGTTGAGTTGGGGCCTGCTTGATCAGATCATCAATTAGTTATGAGTGCCTGAGGCATATTTGGGCAGCTGTTATTAATAATTTCAAGATGGCTTATTTAACCGATTTGGATTTAATTAACTCGTCATTTAATTTAGCCACGTTTAATGACCTTGCCATTTCAC